>NW_015167589.1:35341-85411 GCF_001447785.1 Gekko japonicus | reverse complement strand
GGGGCCCTGGGCCCTCCCCCACACTGGGCAATTCACCCCGCATCCTCTTGTGATGAGGGCACCTCTGAGAGGAAGGATCCCAGGGGCCAGGAACATTAGAAGCGGCACGGTGGTGATGGCGATTCAGCCAGAGGTGGGGGGATGATCAAGGGGTCCAAGGTCAGGACACAAGGGGGGGCTGGTTGGGGGGTGGCACCTTGGGAGTCTGACACGAGGCAGCCCTTCACATGTGGTTCATTGGGACCTTTGCCTGGATTGGAAGGGGACATCTCCCTGTCACAGGAGGATGCTGAGTGGGTCATGGTAGCCAAGCAGGTTGCTCGGATGGATGGCATGGGGGGGTCACTGCAGTAACCACCCCCTGGCATTGGATCGGTTTTTGATGGCCAAAAGGCAGGGGTCTAGTCCCTCAGAGGTCTGGCCTGGGGCCAGGTAGGCCTTGGGTGTATGGTGCTGCCGGAAGTCAGTAGTGCTGGCTGGTGTTGTATTGCCTTGCAGGATGTGGCAGGAAGACGGCAGCCACCAGTTAATGGTCGGTGCCTCCAGATGATCATTGGTTGGCACTCCACATGCTGTGGTTGTGCATTTTGGTGGCGACGATCTGAGCACTAGGTCAGCAGTCTCCACCTTGGGATCCAGTCCTTGGTGCCACATCATTTTGGACAAGCTAAATGTCTCCAGAGGTCTTCAAGCATTCACTGCCAGTTTAGGTAACGGGTACTGATAACCAAAAAAATATCTTCACATGCATAATCCCTTGCCCATCTATCATCCATGCAGTGATATGAATGACTTTCTTTCACTTTCTACTTTAATTTGGCTTTCCTTTTCTCTCTTCTTCCCAACTGAACTACCTCTAGCAATGTAAAGATTCCCAGTTCATGTGTTACAGTCTGATTCATCAAAAAATTACTTTGAAATCAACTGATGGTCCCATTGGCTGCTGAATAATAAAACACCTAGTTGTATTTCCCTCCACTTTAATCCTAGCATCTAGTAAATCCACATTCAGAATCTTTGTTGACTGCTTTACATCTGGGCTCATCACAGTTTCTCAAGAACTCTGAAAGTCAATCCCAAAAATCTTTCTGGAGTCCAGCTGGGTGTGTGTGTGTGTCACATAATGAGTAAACACTATATTCTTTATGATGATGATTAAAAAGAGAAGCAATTATTTCCTATCAGTGATATTGCACAGACTGACATTAATCATTTGTTTCCTTTTGAAGAACATATAGCTATCATCTCATGTCTGATTTAAAGCAGAACAAGACGACAGTGGCTGGATGAAGAAAAAAGCCAGCATGTTGTCCTTTTGCTTTAAAACTGGTGCAAAAGGGTGTCAAACATTTTAATATGGCTTTGAATGTACAAATGTCGTTTTTGTCACCTGACTACTGTTGCAGTTAAAGAAGCATAATTGTCCTTTGGTTATTATCTTAAATATATGAGGAATGAATATGAATGTTTTCACCATGTTATATCTGGGACATTTTTTTACAGCTAATTCTTGGGTCTGTGAATTATTCATAACACACTTCAAACTGGCTCTCTTGGATAAGGTAATTGACCTTGTCTGTATGAAGCACCAACTGCCTTGCTCTGGGATAATTAAATCTGTGATGGGGTCCATTATTTAATGAGAATGTCTTTTCATTAGTTTAGGTGATATATTATTAGTTAAACTGGTCATCTAATTCTGCAATTAAGACCTGCACATTTTTACAATTTTTCAAAGGACTACATTCACTTACAGCAATATTTTGGTGCTAAGCATCATGGAACACCCTTGTTGAACAACCTTCTGAAAAGTGTAAGTACCAAGTGCTTCCAACCAAATTAAATTACAGTATAAGAGTAGCCTGGAAAGCTAAGCTAGATTTTTCTTGGCTTTGTTCTGAAATGCACATGCTGTGTTTGTGCCATCTCTAGATCTCACCCAACCAGCCACTTCCTAAAATCCAAGTCTGATGTGACAGAAATCAAGGCAAGAGTCAAGACAGGTACCTTTCCCCTTATGGACACCCTGTACTCCAGGTGAATCATAATGCCTTGTCTGCAGGGTGTTCTGTGAAGACTGTTCAGAAACAGCTTCAGAATGTATCAACAGAATCACTGACTAGCATGGATAGGAGGGATAACATCTTGCCAGTACTGAAAGATCGCTAGCTGTCTATCAATTCATGGCCAAGTATCACTCAAAGAGTTGCTCCTAACCTTTACAGTCCAGTATTGTTGAAGTATTTGAAGGGCCACTTACACCTATGAGATCCTGCCCAGCTGTTTAAGATTTTTGGAAGTTCTGCTCTTTGTGTCTGTTTGAAGGTGAGGTGGATGACTACAGGGAAGGACATTCTTTGCTGTAGTATCTAATCACAGAATCCCTTCCCGACTGTTGAGTTTACTTATTGCAATATTTATATCCAGCTTTTCTTCCAAATGGAGACTTGAATCAGCTTATAATAGAACAAAAGTTCATTTTAAACATCATCATCATCATCACAAGCTACATCTTGGGGCAGACCTAGGTCTGCTGTGATGGCTCATTCAAGGCCACAAGCTAAGAGCCAAGAGCTCTTTGGGTCTGGCCCTTTAGCTTGAGCCTTATATACCTGTAAGCAGGGCTTTTTGTTTTGGAGAAAAAGCCCAGCAGGAACTCATTAGCATATTAGGCCACACCCAGTGGCAGAAACTCATTAGCATATTAGGCCACACCACATGTCTTCCCTTGGCTTGCTTGGGTACCCTGCGGCTGTGGGGAGCCCAGGCAGGCCCCCCTTGAAGGGAAGGGGTTTAAACTGCCTTCCCTTGGCTTTCCCGGGGAAGCCAGCCCTTGCCCGGGCAAGGGCCAATCCTTTCAGAGCCCCCCTGGCCTGCCCGCCTCGGAGTTGCCGGGGGGTCGCTCTCCAGGCCTTCCCTCTGTAGCCACGCACGCAGAGGTTTTGGCTGTAGTGGGCGTGGCCAACCCTGAAGCCAGCTGGAACTCCGTTCCTGTGCGTTCCTGCCCAAAAATAGCCCTGCCTGTAAGAAGAAAGGAAAGCAAAGCTAAGCTTAGATGCTATATAGCTGGCAGAAAATTTCCCAATGAACTCCTGTTTAAGTATGTGAAGTGTAGCACAAGTATTCTAAAACATAGTACTCTTATTGTCTTTATTTATGTTTCTCTAATATTTTAGATTTCAATATGGTACTTAACACAAATAATTCAGAACAATTATTTACATTTTCATAGGTCACTTATTAACAATGCAGTGCTATCATTTATTACAGTATTTAAACGTCAGCACTTCTGATATATTCTATGTTTTGATGGATATCCAAGGTAAGTAATGTTTCTAAGCTGTAGTCAGGCTTGCTCAATCTCCCACTGAATCCACAAGTCATGCTTAGCAAAGCTGAATATTGGACAAACTACACTGCACATTTGTTCAATCATGTTTTAAATAGCCTGTTCATGTGATCATATTGCTTACCTATAGCTTCATCCCATCTACTACCATCCCCCGAACCGCTTCTGTTTCCCAGATTCTTTAAGCAAACAAAATATTTGCACATCACAGTTAGCCACTTACAGTTACATAGTATTTCATTCTGTCCCTTATGACTTTTTGACTTGGTATTTGTTAATGGCCAAGGCAGTGGACTGTTCTGTTCTATACTGAATGTTGCAAAGTATGCAGGGGCATAGCGGTTTGACATGTTATCTGATTCAAAAGTCAAACAAAACAGCAAGGTGATCAAATGATGGATCTACTCATATATAAACAAACAATTCAGTCATGGTCAGTTCAAATCTCAACTGCATTTCTTGCAAACGTCACAAGCACTTCTAGCTATGATGTGTACTGATTTCCAATCCCAGCACTGAATTTGTGAAACCCCATTCAAAAACATTTAACAGCTTTGCTTGTGGAAACATGGCGCTGGCTAGAGACAACATTCTGGTCATTCATGTTACTGCAGCACTGTCTGATTTACTCTATTTCTTATTCTTCTTTGACTTTACCATATTGTTACCATGGTTATACGATGCATTTAAAATTGTCTATTCTATGACATTGTTATACTAATTTATCTTTGCACTAGTTTGCACTATGTTACATGGACTATAAATTACATGTATTGGAAACATGACAGCCTTCTGTACAATATGGCTGGGGACCCCCTCAGTCTTGTAGAAAAATTAGATAAATTGCCGGGGGTAGACCTTTTCTGTTTTTGAAGACAGCCTCTCTCTGTGGAAACATCAGCCACAACTAAGGTGATTACTATGACACTGAAAGGTGGTGATTACTCAGTCAATAAATTTCCGATCTATTTAACAAAGACTCTGTATGCTATGAACAGTGATTGGAATCATATATCAGTTTAACTGAGGGAGCAATTCTGAAACTGGAATTTATATACCAAGCAAAAATTATGTCTTTTTTCCCCAGATTTTTTTTAAATTTAATTTTTATTAGATTTTCCAACATTACAAATTTAAACAGTTTCACAGATGAATTCATGAAAAAACAATTATTACAGACAAAACATTACGACTGAGTAATCATTACAATAATCTATATATATAAAAAAAGTCCCCTCACTGTAAAATCAATGCCCAGGCCAAACTGCTCAACCTAGAAACACCAAATTCCGAGAGAGTGCTCCTACCGTGATGTAGGTGCTCATTAAGAAGTGATTTTTAGAATTTTGACCCCTAAGTGTGTCAAAAGGGGTAAGATGTGCTCCCCCATTGATTCCTATGTGGCTGCCAGGCGACTGCCTCCTTGCACCCCCCCACTCTCTGATTGGTCAGCTGCAGAGCTCAGTGTCCTGAGGTTAAAAAAAAAAAGGTACAGGGGACTGCAGAGAGCTAATGACAGCTGAGGAAATCAGGAGTGGTCAACTGCCTGTGAGGTGAAGCAAAGCTGCTGGCCCAGCCTCCCTATGGCTTCAAACATGCTTCCCCCTCCTACACCTGACAGGCAGTTGTCTGTCAGGTGCAGCAGCAGTTGCAAGGGAGCCCGCCCCAGCAGTAACGCCATAGTGATCCTGCCAGCCCTGCCTCCACAGTGGCTTCTAATACTCCTCCTCCCTCCCCCTCCTACACTGGACAGTCCACCACATCACCACTCCCTCACACCAACTCCCCCTCACACCTCTTACCTCTTTCTGCACCCAAGAAAGCTCCAGGCAAACATCGAGCAGATACACCAATGCTACAAGGAGGAGGCAACTTAGGAATGTGGCAAATACATTCACACATAGTACTCCTGCAGTGCACGGAGCTGCACAGGCCAAGTACCAGCAAGATCACCCTGAGGTGCTCAGAACAACACAGTCTCCATATGAGCAAAACAATCCAGGAACACAAGTAGAGAGGCCATCACTTTTGTGGAAAGTGGCAGGAGTTGACTTAACAGACAACTGCTTCTTAAATGGACAGTTCTGTGTGGCCTGCCCCAGAGTGAGCTCACCAAGCAGCCTGGTGATCCTAGCACCTGAGGGCAGAACCACCAATGTGGTCAACAGAGAGGTCCTTCGGTAGAGAGAAAAAGTACGTATGTCTCACTTCATTTTTTACACTACAGTCTTCTCCACTAGAATTCCTACAACAAATGTCACATTTCAAACTTCACATCATCAGTATTATAACTGGATTTATGGAACTTAAATACTGTAGCAAAGCACGGGTATCAGGCTAATATAAGTATAAGTAGAGAAAATACACAGAGCAAATCGAATCCAATTATAGATTGCCATTTATGAAAGTGAAGATTGAAGTATATTTTGGTAGTGAGCCTCTGGTGAAGGTTCGCAGTGTCAATTTGTGTATTCACAACTAGTCATTAAGTGCACTGTGAGTGGAATGAGGGAAATACATGAAACCATGAAGCGTTTGTTAAGAATGAAGCATGTTCTGGGTTGTGTGGTTGGCAGTCATTCATTACAACATAGTCGGAATGGGAACAATTTTTTCATAAAGTTGGTCAAGTTTGGGTAGATTTCTGACTGTTGGATGCAGTCTGTCATTTTTTCCCATGATGAAGTGGTCCCAAACTTTATTGAACCAACAGGTGTGAGTTGGAGCTAAGGGAGATTTCCATCTGGAAGCAATTGAACTTTTTCATGCTACCAAGAGACTGGTGATTAGTTCGCATCTGATTTGAGGGATGTTTATATAGTGCCATATGTCCAGAAATATCAGCTCTGGTGAGAATGGGATTGAATAACCCATGATGAGTTCTATTTGCAGTAAAATATCTTGCCAAAAGTCAGTGATAAATGTGCATTGCCACCAAAAGGGAGTGAAAGAGCCAGACCCCCCACAGTTTTTCCAGCATGGCAGAGAGTGGTCTGATGACAATATGGGTAATTTCTTTGGAGTGAGATACCATCCAGTAAGGATTTTGTATGATTGCAACTTTGTGCTAATGACTGGACCGGTCAGTAGCTCTGAGGATCAAATATTTTTCCATTGACCATCTGTGAGACTGGTGTTGCAATCCTGTTGCCATTTTTGTTGAAATTTCAGTGGCTTATCTCCATCTAAGCGTATGAGAATGTCATGCCTCTTGATAATTAGTCCTTTGAAATTCTGGTCTGCGGTGTCTATGGAGTTGTTCAAAAGAAGTTAGAGAGATACCAAATACTTGCGGCAGATCAAGCTGTTTCATTGTGTGATTCAATTGTAGGTATAAATACCATGGTATAAGGCGAGCTATTTTGCGTTCTAGTGTCTATTTTGTCAGGAGACCATTTTTGGATGAGATATCTACTAGGTGAGTTATGTTGGCCTGCCTCCAGGTGTTAGCAATTGCCATATCTTTCCCAGAGGAAACCAGCTTTGGTAGAGGAAGAAGGTGATTCTATATGTCCTAGAGACCAATTTTGGTTTGAGAAGATCCCAACTCTTCAGTGTCACTGCTAGGATGATGTTGAGTCTTAACGAGACAGAGCGCTCTCTGGTGTCATTCCATATGACGTCTTGTATGTTTTTAGGGGTATAGCAGAGGGTGAAGAGGTTTAATCCAATCAGCCTTTTCACCTTTCCTTACCATTTTGATAAGAGTTGTGAGTAACATCACTTTGTGGTAAGTTATCAGGTCTGGATAATTTAATCCACCTTGAGAATTGCGACATTGTAAAGTCTGGAAACTAATTCTTGGCCTCTTGTGACACCATAAAAAGGAGTTGAGGATGTTTTGCAATTTTTTAGAATTATGCAAGGAATTTTGATTGGTAAGGTATGCAATAGGAATAGCATTTTAGGAAAAGCAAAACATCTGATGAGATGAAATCTCTCAAGTAGAGAGAGATTCTGTTTGTCCCATTTGTGTAGGTCAGATCTGATGGTTTGAAATTTACTAATGTGGTTAAACGTCATCAAGTCAGACAGATTTTTTTAAAGAATTTTATTAGTTTATATAAAGAAAATAGAGAAGGAGAAAGGAAGGAAGAAAAGAAAAATACAGAAATATTCAAGTTTCAATTTAGCATTCTGCATTCACATATCTTCTCATTACAATTTCACAACTATTTCATCTATTATTATTCTTATACTTCACTTAATCTTATTTTCTCAATACTTAAGTTTTAACCAGTTATAAAATGCCCTCCAGGGTCCCATAAATTCTTCTTTCTTTTTTCCTTTTTAATATATTTTTTCAGCTTGTCCATTTCAGCACATTCCATGATCTTCAATATCAACTCATGTAGCATTGGAATCTTCAGTGTTTTCCATGCCATTGCAAATAAAATTCTGGCAGCTGTTATAACACGTAAAATAAAATATCTATGATTCTTATCTAACTCATCTGGTAAACACTTTAACAAAAATATATCTCGCTTAAAAAGTATTGTGACATTCAAGATTGACTGTAGGAAAGTATACACTCAATCCAGAATTTATGAACCTTTTTACATGCCCACCACATATGGTAGTATGACCCAATATGATTGTTACATTTCCAACATATATTACTCAAGTTTTTATACATTTGAGCCAATCTATCTGGGGTTAGATGCTATCTATAAAACATTTTATATAAGTTTTCTTTGAATGAAACAGATTTCGTCAACTTAATATTCACTTTCCAGATTTTATTCCACTGTGACAGATCAATATTATAATCCACATTTTCCACCTATCTAACCATACATTCTTGAACTATTTCATGCTGCATGTTCAATTACATCGACATACCATACATTTTCTTAATAAGTTTCTCTCTTGAAGCACATAATAATTTTTCAAATACACATTGTTCTGAATAGAATTTATCTGTTTATCCTTACTATATCTAGATTCCACTTGCATTCTAGTCCACCAGTCTAAGTTTATTTCATTTTTCTCTCATTCTTCCTGAGATTTTAAATTATTTTAATCATCTGTTATGTACGTGGACCACCACCAGGGGTCCGCGGCTAAGCAGGAGCTTGGTCCCCAAACACAAAGGGGACCTAGGATCCTAGTCCATCTAGAGTCCACCAATAGCACCCTTGGCAGGAAATTCAAACCCTCCAATGGGGATGAGGTGTGTCGGGTGGGAGTGTATATAGTTGGCCTTGCAGGGCCATTTTTCCTTGTCTTGTTGTGAAGCACAATAAATGCATCTGAATGCATGTCATAGTCTGAGTTCTCCATGCGTTGAACTCAGTACTGTGTATCTGATAACTGCTTGTTTTGCAGTTAAAGTTGATTGAGAAAAAGCTTCCACTGGAGACACCCAATGGATGTCAGCAGATGGATCTTTTTCCATGTTGTCAATAATTATCTTCTTATCATATGATTTTTAAAATATTTATGTCCAGAGGCATCCCCATACCATAAAAAGGAGTGCCATCCCAGTTTTAAATCGTGTCTTTCTAGAGCCAGCAGTCTATGATCGTCAAGTAGAATCCACTCTCAGCCAAATCAAACTTGGTGCTCTATAATAATTCTTCCAGTCTGGTACTCCAAATTCAGCATTATCTTTTGCATCCTGCAAGGCTTTCATTTTAATTCTTGGCTTTTTCCCTTGCTGTATATATATAAAAAATGTTTAATGTATATCAGCAACATCTGAAATAAAAAAAAATCATATGTGGTAAAACGTTCTTTTTCAAAATTCCTATTCTGCCCATTAGTGATACTTGCAATTTTTTCCATATCTCTAAATCATTTTAAATATCTTGCAACACTTTGTTATAAATATCTTTCATCAGGGAACTACATTTTGCTGTAATATTAATACCCAAATATTTGACTTTCCTCTCCAGTTGAAATCCAGTCAACTCTGCTATTTCAAGTATTTGTTTCAATGTCATATTTTTCATAATCATTTTCGTCTTCTGATAGTTTATTTTCATTCCCGCCATTTTTCCATATTCATTAATCAAATTCATCAGTTGTTGTGCAGAATCCATTGGGTCTTCTAAGGTAAATACCAAATCATCAGCAAAGGTCCGTAGTTTATATTTATTTCCTCTTATTGACTTCCCTTTAAGGGGATCTTTCTTAATAGCTCTCGTCAGAATTTCCAAAGTTAGTATAAACAACAATGGAGATATCGCACAACCTTGCCTTGTCCCTTTTTAAATCCATATATGATCAGTCATTCATTGTTTACTACTACTTTTGCTTTCTGCTTTGTTTATATAGCTTCAATCTTCATCTGTTGAATAATAAATTGCCAGCTGACATTGTCAAATGCTTTTTCAGCATCCAAAAATATCAAAGCCATCTGCTTCTCTGGATGAGTTTCATAATATTCTAAGATATTTAGACTGTTCTCACATTATACCTTAGTAGTCTCTTATGTAGGAAACCTGACTGGTCCTGATGTATAAAGTCTATTAGAACATTTTTCAATCTTGCAGCCAAAATAGTTGCAAATATTTTGTAGTCACAATTCAGCAAAGAAATAGGTCTGTTGGGTTTTTTTTATCACTTTGGGATCTGTATCTTCTTTATGGATCAATGATATAATTGCATCAGTCCAAGATTTTGGTACTTCCATTTTTTTCTGTTACAGATGCAATTACAGTTTTGTATGGGAGCAATAAAACATCTTCAAATATTTTGTAGTATTCAGCTGGGAGTCCATCTGGTCCAGGTGCTTTATTTATATTTTGTTTCTTGTAGTAGTAGTAGTAGTAGTAGTAGTAGTAGTAGTAGTAATTTATTGTATTAAACATAGGTAATAACAATTAGTTCAACCATTGAATTATGGGGTTTATTAGGCTTAATTAATTGGGATAGGTTAGTTTTATTTGTAATTGATCAAAAATTTTTACCAATTAATTGTGGGTCTATTTGATTATTGAATTATTTTTTTCTAACTAATTGGGGTTAATTTAATGAATTAATAGATTATACTGCATTAGCTGTCTTATACAAATGATTTATTGACAAGAGATTGATAGCTTTAAGTTGTAATTGCCATTAAATTGTCAGCCTTTACTTAATTTACTGGCTGGAAAAAGGGAAAATAGGGGAGGGGGAGGCAATGAGAGGCTACCAGGTTAGTTGTATGGGTGGTAAGGAAATTAGTTAGAGCAAATTTAATCGTTATATTATAATTTCAAGTGGTAGTCAGGTAAGCAGGGAATATCTACTTATAATCTACCTAACATCTATCAGCATCAGACATAACTGCTTGCTTAGTGAGTACATTGGGGGCTTGTCTTTGTTTTAGGATTACCAGCGATCTGAGGCTCACACGAAGATCAGCGATGCAGTGATGCCTGGACAACAGATTCCGGTGTTCCTGGGGAGGGAAAAGTATAGTGGTGGGTCCATGCAGGAAGCAAAGGGAAGGATGCGGAGAAATAGGACAGCTCGGCGCCCTTCCAGCCTGCAACCCATCCCGGAGGTTGTTGGCAGTGGGGCTAGGATGGATAACCCTCCTCCGACATTGGTGCTGTGTTGGTCATCTCCTTCCCTTGTGGTGTCAGTTTAAAGCCCTCTTGATTAATCTGTCCAGGTTTCTGCCAAACACATTCTTCCCTGATCTTGACAGGTGAAGTCCATCGCATGCCAGTAGGTTGTCATTCAGAAAACCTAGCCTATGGTCCCAGAATCCAAATTGCTCCTGCCGGCACCACCAACTCAGCCAGTGGTTCACCTCCATTATTGTCTGCTCACATCGTATTCCCCTTCCTATAAAAGGAAGGATTGAAGAGAACACTACCTGTGCCCCCACTGACTACCTCTAGGATAGAAGAGCCCCATGGCTAAATGTTTCTCCAGTAAGATTTGAATCCCTCTTGAACAAACTCAAACTCCTAAGTCCTTCCTTTTTTTCATCCTCAGTCTTCCTAGTCTTGCAGACATTAAGCACAAATCTCTAAAGGATTTTCAAAACACCTGTTTTGTTTCTCACCACCAAAGTCTTTCCAATTCCTTGGCAGGATACAATCATGTCACTCCAAAATTATTTTTAAGTGAAATTTATCTATTCAGTTCTAAGATGCTCCATAAATGGTAAAAAGGGGGAGGGGGGATCCAAAGCACAGCAAGACAATTTCTGTGCAGTTTCTTCTTTAGACAAACATTTTCAAGACCCCCGCCCCCCCAAAAAAGAGAGAGGAAAAGTGGTTTTCAAGGGGTTTTGCATGTCATTATATACACAATATCTCAAACTAACCAACACACAAGCAGGGATTAGCCTACAAAATGACTGAAAAGGATTTCTACCTATCATCAACAGGACTACTGGAGGATGGGTAGATCCAGGTCACTTGAGAAGCCCTTCTCCAAAGGAGGGCATGCTCCTTCCTTTATTTGGGCAATTGAGATAGTTAGGGATTCCACCATGCACAGAGCACAGGTTTCTCTTTGTTCTTGTAGTTTCGAACCTATAGATTCAAAATGTCTGGTCCCAGCTATCCTCTCTTTGCATTCTTCTTAGTGATACATTCTGTAGACCTTCATTGGCACATATCCCATATATAACATTTCCATACATAAAATAAAGAAAATAGAAGTAGTCCTTGTTTCATGTCAATTTAAAACAGACTTCTAGAACAAGAACTAGATTGGATTGGTGCTCTCTTCCTCTTATATTATCTGGGATTGCAAGGTGAAAACTTCCATGGGTTATGACACCCTTTTAGGTTTCAGAGTGATTTTATCCACTCACCAATCCCATGGCCTCCCTTAGCCCACAGGGATGACAAGCTCCCCCAACTTCCTCCCATTTAGAATTTGATCCCTCTTTATTCATAGGGATTTAAGCCAAAGATCTTCTTTCAAAGTTCACAAGCTTGATAGAAGCTTCATGAGTGGAAAGGGGCAGGCATGGAGGTAAATAACATCACCTGGTAAACAGCATCCCCCTATGCCTCTATTAAAGGGCCAGGATTTTTTTCCCCAGGGCAGACCCATGGTCAACCCTAGTTCCAGGTAGCCACTGTTAACCCTCAGAGAGGGCATTGTTTTGTACCAAGAAATTAGGCAGAAATGTTTTTCATTCAGTATTATTTAAAAGTCAGAAATCGCAGTGCTGATGCTTTCTACACTTAAACAACTTCTCAATCACTCCCCCCCCCACATCCCCCTAAAAAAAAAAAAAATTTTGGAAGGAACTGTTGGCACATTAGGCAATATGCTTTTCACATACAGTAAAACTCACAGAATTCATTTGCCTCAAGAGAATTTGCACATTTATTTTCTTCGTACATTCTGTCACCAGCTCCCTCATATATCAAACGCTGCAATTTTTTGTGTGTGGAAGCAACTCTAAAGTCAAATGAAAATATCACCCAGATGCAAACAAATGAGATACTTGCAGCAGAATACTTAGATTCTACAGTGGGAGGCGGCAGTAAAGGAAAAGGCAAAACATGCACCTTTACCCAGACCACCCCACTGGTGAAAATTTCTTTTAAAATTTCCTCAGATTGCAACACAGATTTAGTGCCAAGTCATCTCTTGCCAATTATCATTCAGTTGGAGAACAAATTAAAACAGAATATCTATAAATATATAAATATATTGTAAAGCAACAAATTATTGAGCCCAAATGTGTCTCCCATGAGTGCTTTTGAACCCAGGTGTTTTTCCTTTTGATGGATTTTACAAAACAGTGACATCTTAAAGATTTTATTTATTTACTAGCCTGATGCCCGTGCTTTGCTACAGTATTTAACTTCCGTAAATCCAGTTGTAATACTGATGATATAAAGTTCGAAATGTAACATTTATTGTAGGAAATCTAATGGAGACGTTTGTAGTGTAAAAAATGAAGTGAAACATACATACCTTTTTTTTCTGTACTGAAGGACCTCTCTGTAGCCTGCTGGGGTGGGCTCCCTCATGGTTTTAAGCACCCTGCAACCGCTGCTGCACCTGACAGACAACCGCCTGTTAGGTGTAGGAGGTGGGGGGAGTGTGTTGGAAGCCATCAGAGAGGCTGGGCCAGTAGCATCGCTAAGGTGATCCTGCTGGGGTAGCATCCCCGATGGATTAAAGTACCCTGGTCCTGCTCCTACACCTGACAGACACCCGCCTGTCTGCTGTTGGGGGATTATGTTTAAAGGCATCAGGGAGGCTGAGCCAGCAGCAGGGCTAAGGCAATCTTGCTGAGCAAACCTCCCCGGTGGCTGTAAGCATCCCACCTCCTCTCCTGCACCTGACAGGCAGCTGCATGTCCAGTGTAGTACGGTGAGGGAGGAGGACTATTAGAAGCCACTGTGGAGGCGGGGCTGGTAGGATCACTAAGGCATTACTGCTGCTGCAGGCTCCCTCATGGTTTTTAGCACCTTGCAACTGCTGCTGCACCTGACAGAAAACTACTGGTTAGGTGTAGGAGGGGGAAGCATGTTTGAAGCCTTAGGGAGGCTGGGCCAGCAGCTTTGCTTCACCTCACAGGCAGTTGGCAACTCCTGATTTCCTCAACTTTCATTAGCTGTCTGCAGACTCCTTTAACTGTTGACTTTTTTTAACCTCAGAACACTGAGCTCTGCAGCTAACCAATCAGAGAATGGGGGGTGCAGGGAAGCAGTAGCCTGGCAGCTTCAGGGGGGGAGCATATTTTACCCCTTTTGACCCCCTTAGGGGTCAAATTTCTAAAAATCCCTTCTTAGTGAGCACCTATGCTATGGTAGGAGCGCTCTCCCTGAATTTGGTGTCTCTAGGTCCAGCAGTTTGGCCTGGGCATTGATTTTACGGTGATGGGACTTTCTTTTATATATATAGACTAGGAAAAAGGCCCGTTGTGGAAATAAATACAACGGCCTCTAGAAAGAGGCTCTGGGTGGGTGCCCCGGCCTTGGACACTCAGTGTCAATTTGCTGTGGTGACCTCAGCAGGGTATAATGACACTGAGTCCACCATTTTCTCCAGAGGAACTGATCTCTGCTACCTAAAGAACAGTTGTAATTTTGAGTGATCTCCAGCCCTCACCTGGAGATTGGCAACGATGGCTCCCCAGAAGGGAATAGTTGGTTTGGAGGGTGGAGTCTATGACTTTGTACCTGTCCGAGGTCCCACGCCTCCTGAAACCTCACCCTCTCCAGGCTCACATCTCCAGGAATTTCCCACCTGGAGTTGGCAACCCTATCTCCTGCCCAGCCAATCATCAACCTACCTTTATTTTCCCCTCACTCTTCAGCTTTCCACCCCCCACACACCTGCAGCCTCTCCCGTGCTCTGAAGCCCTGACTGCTACGTCACATTGGCTGTCATACGGGGGCCACCTCAGCAGCATATAAGGATACAGAGTCCACCATTTTCTCCAGGGGAACTGATCTCTGCCATCTGGAAAGCAGTTGTAATTCTGAGTGATCTCCAGCCCTCACCTGGAGCTTGGACACATTTTACCTCAGAAGAGCAAAACTGTTTAGAATGTTAGAGGCAAAAGCCAATCAAGTCGCATATGCAAATAACCTCTGTGTTCTGACTGGCTGGGGGGGGGGAAAGGAACAGCAAAATGTTTAGAATGTTGGAGGCAGGACTCAAGCAAAGCAGCCAGTGGATAGGGAGCCTCTGAATGACAGATCAGAGAGCGAACTGATTTTGGAGCGTGTGGAATGTTCTAGAGAAGTGCCACCACCATTCGGCTTTTATTTATAAGGGAGATGTCTTACTTTTCTCCTTAATTAGACTGGCTTACATCATCCTCTTTTCCTCCATTCTAGCCTCATAACAGCAACTCTGTGAGGCAGGTTCGATTGTGAGAGAGTGACGGGTCCAAGATGACTGTGGCAGAGCTGGGATTCAGACCTGGGTCTACCAGACCCCGGAAACCCCGCAGCAAAAAAGAACCACCGACAGTGGTGGTCTTACCTGAGTGGCCGCGGCAAGCACGGCCGTGGGATCGCCGGCACGTCCTTCTGCCGGCGCATCCCCGGCTCCTGGCCGGCTGCCTCGGTCTCCTGACCGTGGCTTCCTCCCCGGCATCTGATCATGCTGGAGAGCAATGGCTCCGCGGCTCAGGGGATTCGCGTGATCCCGCTGGGGCGTGTCTATTTTGGTGCGGCTTCCAAAAGCCGCACTTTGGCCACGCATTCCCCCCCCCCCGTGTGGCAGGGGCCTCAGTCTTCCAGGAACACCTAGATCAGGTTGAATTCACAGCTGTCCCTGAATGTATATATGCTGGGGAAAGGATCCCTTCTCATCTGATAGGAGGAAAGCAATCTCAATTTTTATGTTTTATTTTAGGGGTACATGTACAAAAGATGTATTTCTTTCATCCACGCTCTCTCTCTTTTAGAGTGTTCTCTCCATGTGCAATGAATATCCACACTTAAAAAGCAGGTATAAAAAGTATATATAAAAAGCAGCCTCAGCCCAGAAATCCTGTTTCTGACTGGCCAGTTCCAAGAAACATCTTGTGGCACAACATCATAGGACAACAGTAAAGAATAAATTATTCACTATTCCTAATATCTGGCAGCATCATATTAAGAATAGCACTGGAATACATTACTAGGATGATGGTTGATAGTTGTTTTTAAAGCTTTCCCCCATTAATATTAGTCTAAATACGTATCTATCACAATCAGAACAAAGAGAACAGGAATTCTTTCAGCACGCTTTGAATTTCCAGGCATCCTAGACTTGATGTTAAGAATCAGGGAAATAAAATAGATTGACTAAATACTGCAGTGATACCGCTTCCACACCCAGTATGAATATTCCAAGACCATGCAAGAAATCACACGAGAGGAGACAAGAAGTTCAGAATAAATGTGCTTGCAAATCATTGTTGACTCTAGACAGCAATTCCTGTTTTGAACATTTTATATATATTCCAGGAAATCCTGCCGCACATTTAAGGAGTTTTCTATATCTACCTGATGGAGAGAAATGTGTTTGTATCTTTAAGGAGACTGTTTATAAAGGAATTTCCTTAGTGCAGGAGAAACCCATTTGTCAGCACCTGAGCAATAATATTAAAACTCAGGATTTTTTCAGGCACTTATAAACCAGACACAAGATAAAATGTCCTGAAAGCTATCATGAGCCCTACTGGGTAGAAGAGTTCCAACTTGGAAACAAGACCAGATAATTTGGAATGATAAAATTTGAGAAGGACTTCAGTTTAGCTGAATTTCCATTTATGGAAACAAGTATAATGTAGTTTGACATTTGTGCTCTGTAGCTACAGCAGCTAAACATAACCAACTAAAAAGTGGAGTAAATATTAAAGCCTGAATCAAACTGAAGGTGAAAACTTGACAAAGACTTGAGCACCAGTTTTAGTGTGTCAAAGTACAACCCTTCTAAATCCACTGATATAAATGGGCTTGAGGGGTATAACCCTGTTTAGGATAGCACTGTTAGAAACACTGGTTCAAACCCCCCACTCAGCCAAGAAACTCACCAGGGTCCTTTCCGCACTTAGATCTCATCCCTGGTTTTATCAGAGTTAAACTACCAACACAATACCTTGCATTTATCCCTGGTTATAACAGCATCCATTTATCCCAGGACAAGTGTGGGGTGAAACCGGGGTGGCCTCAATGTAATGTGGAAACAAAAAATACCCTGAGGTAATTACAGGGGTGAACTCAAGTGTAGTGTAGAATATAAGTTTGGGAACAGGGCTGAACCAGGATTTAAGGTCTAGTGCGGAAAGGACTCAGGTGTCCTTGAGTCAGTCACTCACTCACAGTCTAATTTGTCTCATAGGGTCAGAGGTCATTTCGGGGGGATCGCAGTTCCCCCGGGTGAGGCACGGGGGCGGGGCACATGACAAAGCCCCGCCCCCTTCTTCCGGCCGCCCCGCTTCCGCCCTCATTCAGCCAGGAGGAGGCAGGCGAAGAGGGAGGGTAAGTTGCTTCCTCCCTGCCTCTCCCCACCCCTGCCTGCCTGGAGCCAGGGAGGGCCTTCGCGGGGCTTCCTTGCACTCCCACCGACCTTGCAGGTCCACCGCCGGGCCCCTCATGGGGCTCGGCAGTGGAGCTGCAAGGCCGGCGGCAGCGGCGGCCAGGACCGTTGGGGGCGGGGTGTGTGGCCTTATGACACACTTCCGGTGATGTCAGGGTGTGTGGCCTTATGACATACTTCCGGTGATGTCAGGGGGTGTGGCATATGCTAATGAGTTATGCTAATGAGTTCCCCTAGCTCTTTTTCTACGAAACGACCCCTGCATAGGGTTATCAACTTCCCCACACTGAGCTTCTCGAAGGACAAGTAGGATATAAATGTATAGATAGATAAATGAATGTCATCATACAAATTGGTACAGGGAACATGGGAGAAAAAAAACAAGATAAACATGGAAATGGCCAAAGAGTGCAGAAAGAGTCAAAAGGAGAGGAGTGGAGTACAGAAAGAATCCAGAAGAAAATAAGACGTAGTTTTGTGAAAGAAATTTAGCAAGAAGTTGCATTTCAAGAAAGCAGGGGCAGGGTGAGTAACATATACCCTGTAGTCCCTATTATGCCCTTCCCGCTTCACGGCACACTTCAATCTGGAGTTCATGGTCTGCAGTTTATGGTCTAGATTTCAGGCTATGGCGAGAAGGCACATGATCCTGCAATGTTACTGAAGCTAGGGTGATATAGCTTGGGGGGGGGGACCATGATGGGGGACTCCCTGGCAATCTAATGTTTACCACCTGGATTCCATGATGGAAGACAGGCTTGATACAATACATTGGATATAAGCTATGGTATGTTTTACCTGCATACAGAATAGACTAGATGGATTTATGAACACCTAAATATAACATTTTAAGTGTTTGCACAGTCAATTGAGTTATCTGAAGAACCAGTTATAATGGGCAGAACACTTCCCTCTTAAGTGCACCAGAGTTATACTGTTAGCAGTTTAACCTGTCCTATCCTCATTCAGTGGCACTTGTACTCCCAAGTTTCTTTTCCTGGATACTCTAAATATAGAGCCCCCCCCCCCCCCCCCCATGTGAAGAAATTTTCATGTTGACAATCTGATGCATGTGGCACCAATCAGCCATTCACAAGAGACAGGAGGGCCCATGGTCCCTATTATTTTATGACAAAGCCACATCTCTTGAAATGGCAATCAATGGTATTTGGAGGGTTCAAATGGAAATTATCTTTTGAAACTGAGTCAAAAGCATGGCAAAATAGACTTGTGTCAAATTATTCTTTGTTTATTTGTACTCTCAAGTCACTTCATGTTGCATTCATGCTATAAGTTGAATGATCAGATCACATCTGGATCAGGTCTCACCTGAGTCCATTTTTTTTTCTTGTGAGCTATATGATTCTGAGGCTAAATTCTTGGGCTAGCAAACAAACAAGAGAGAAAGGTTGCTGAAGTTAAACCAGAAAATAGCAGATCAGTAGCAAGACACACTTTTGATGTAACTTCTTCATTTCCCTTGCAGGGGTGTCGAACTCATTTGTTATGAGGACTGGATCTGACATAAATGAGACCTTGTCGGGTCAGGCCATGTGTGTCATAAAAGGTAATGCCAGGTAGTGGAGATATACACTTTATAAAGGACACAGACAAACATAATTAAAGATTTCTTAAACTTTAAATAACACATTTCCAGTGAGTTCGACACCCCTGCTAATAGTTGTAGAAGAAGAACAGCTACCTTAATAATAGCCTCATAGGAAAAACATGCTTCCTAATACCAACTGGCAAATGCTCAAGTTATTGACTCAGAAAATGTTTTCAGCTTTCACTTACAGACATAATTGTTGTCTTTTATTCTTTCTTCCAACTGCTAATTAGGTGTTAATTAGTACTAACTGTGATGACAGTGTGTAATCTGGGCATTTCTCCACTAATAACTGGATTTATGTTGCCACCCCCAATTACTAGGTGTTCCACACTGTTGGCTGCTTAGAATTAGCTTTAATTCTACCTAGTATCAGCATTAAGAACATGGAAGCTTCATACTACTTAAATCACTTTTATGGGATCTATGAAAGTTTCTCAAACTACTAGATAACATGGTTTGGGGCAGGATCAAGAGCACAATGTCACACTAAGGATCAATATGGTCCAATTTCATTATGAAATCCAACTCTTAGAAATTCAATGTTTTGGGGAAATTCTTCTGAGGAGTGACTTCAATATGTTTCATATCATATATGCATCTTAAAATTTTCAGATTACTTATGGATCCAGCAGTATACAATACTTTCAAACCTGGGACCCATCTGTAATCCCCAGGTGACAGCATGAGATCCATTGATCTTCAAGCACATGATAGGAAGTCATGGATTGAAGACCAACACTTGCTATTTAATCTACAGCAAAATGTTTTGCGTCTTTGGGACTTGGCTGATTTCTGGAATGTTCAGATCCTCTGGTAAACCTAAAGCATATGCTTCAATCACACAGGTATTTTTGTTAATTTATCATCACAATGGGTTGGATACAACCACTTTTCCCATAGGTGAAAAAAGGAGGAGGGGTCCTCTCAGACCAGCCAAATTACTGTGCTGGTGATCATGGGAACGGCATGGACAAAAGCCACGTAGGATAGGAGCTGCAAGAGGATGATTGGGTAAAACTGAGTGAAAAAGCTGGTTGAATCCAACCCAGTGATTGTCACCTGAATATATTAATTGTCTCCATTCAAAATATGCATGTCTGAGGTGATGCCAGATGACGTAAAATATTCTTGAAAGTCGAGGTTCATGAATCACAATGAGGGAATATTAATTTATTTTTTAAAAAAACTATACTCCCGTGCTCCCACAATCCATAGTAGCTGAATGAGGCATACAAAAGAGTGATAGCCAAGCACTGTAAAGACAATTAAAACATAGTAATAAAATTCCAAGCACGGATAACTCACCCAGTATACAACTCCTCAAAGCCCTATCATGGCAAGATGCTTTCTTTTAATTAATGGTTGTCATAAGGTTTGGTCCCTAGCTGAAAATGGCAACCACAAATTCTGGAAAATAACAAGAAACTGTTACCATCTGCTTCAGAAAATTTGGCCTTCCCTGCAGTACAGGGAATAGGACAGGGGCAGCTTGTCCTACTAATAATCTATGACAGTTTCTCCCTCTAGCACTACCTGATGTCCCTCAGAAAATTCTTGATTTCAATTCCTAGCTTCTTAAGTTCACCCCAAAAGGAGAGGAACAAAGGCTATGCAGAGATCTGGCATTAGCTCCTGTCAGGAATTAGTGATTATGATGAATACCAAAGAAGCCTGCCCACCCAACCTCTTTTATAACGTCTCTCAGTACATGATACAACTCCACAACATGTTTCCAGTTGGCTTTGGAAGCTCTTGAACATTTTCTTCATGAATGGCCCATTCATTGTCAAATTGAACAATGAACAAGCATCAAAGTGGTTCCAAGTTAAGGGTGCAAGGAGTGCTTTGGAAGATGTTGCCTCATGGCCAATTCAGTGTAACCTTTCTGTAGGTGTATGTAGGGAGAAGTAAGCTGAAAATGTACATGAATTTGTAAGGTCAAGAATGCCTGACACAAGCATATCCAAGAAAGTTCTTTGAACCTGGTTCACCAGATGACTGTGTCAAGCATTTCAACACAGCTAAGTTTTATACCTTGGGCTTGTTGCTTTCTCATGTAGGAAGCTGTTTTAACAGGAAGAACTAGTGATGTGGCCAAGTTTCATTTGGCTCTGTTTTTAGTGTAAAGGTTTCAGTTTCTTCAAGGTTAAGAAGGAAGCAAAGGTCCAGTCAAAAAGTGTACTCATCTCCTATGAAAGCTGCATTCTATGATGAAGAAACATAATTAGCTTCAAGTTAGCATACTCAACAATGCAATCCTATGCAGAGTTACTCTCCACTCTAAACCCAGTAATATCAGCGGTCACATGGAGAATTTGCCGCGTGAAAGGCACGAATGTTGGGTGGATTTTCAGGGCACGATCACACCGTAACATCTGGGAAGCGTAGCGCACCTGTGGCCAACCCGTGGCATCCCGCCAAAGATGCGAAGTTAAAAAGTACCAAGGAAAGTGCACTAGTATCTGGAAAACGCGTGGCACAGGCGGGCGTCTGATCGCAGGAGCACTAGTATCCCATGGCATCTGGCGCCCATCCACGTCCCATCGCAAACCGGATGTTTTTCGTTAGCGCATGCGCACAAACATGAAACTGAAAGCAGTGCTGCTCCGGGGAATTGAAGAATTAACGCTTGGGGGATCGCGCCGCGCCGCTTCTTTGCCACGCTGCAGCATCGCCGTGTGATCGCCAGCTAACAGCCGAAGCACGGAGACTCGGGGGACCATGTGATCAGGCTACCATACTTTATTTTGCTCCGGGGCAAACAGCCACACCTCCCCCCCCCCCCGCGTTATCTGGCCTGTGTGACCAGGACCCCTGTTAACTTACACCATCCCCCCCACAATTGGACTGGTTAATTATCTTATTTTGCTATGTCTAGAGTGGTCTAGGGCCTTTTTGTCGAGAGCGAGTTGGCTTCACAAGGCTACAGGTTTTTAGATATCCCCTTTTAAGGGCTCTGGTTTGTGCATTCAGGGCGGTGGCTCAGAGGTTAAGACGCTGAGCTGCAGACCAGAAGTTCTGTAGCTCGGCAGTTTGAGACCCTAGTGCCGCATGACGGAGTGAGCTCCTGTCTCTGGCCCCAGCTCCTGCCAACCTAGTAGATAAATAGTGGGAAGGTAACAGTGTTCCGTGCGCCTTGGCATCTAGTCATGCTAGCCATGGAAATGTCTTCGGACAGCGCTGGCTCTTCGGCTTGGAAATGGAGATGAGCACCGCCCCCTAGAGTCGGATTCAACTAACTTTTGAGCAAGGGAAACCTTTACCTTTATCTTTAAGGCACTAGACAGTGCTAGCCAAGGCTCAAATTTGAGCATAAGTATGGCACCCACTAGGGAGCTGCGGTGGCTCAAGTGGTTAAGACGCTGAACTGCAAGCTGTGGAAGGTTGGTAGTTCAGCAGTTCAAGACCCAGGTTGCCGCATGACGGAGTGAGCTCCCGTCCCTAGTTCCAGCTCCTGCCAACCTAGCAGTTCGAAAGCAAGAAATTGCAAGTAGATAAATAGGTACCACTTCGGTGGGAAGGTAACAGCGTTCCGTGCACCTTGGTGTTTAGTCATGCCGGCCACATGACCACGGAAACGTCTTCGGACAGTGCTGGCTCTTCGGCTTTGAAACGGAGATGAGCACCGCAATCCTAGAGTCGGATTCGACTGGCTTTCGAGCGAGGGAACCTTTACCTTTACCTTTACCTATGGCACCCACTCCTAAGGATGGCTATATGTTTTGCTGCTTTTATGTTTTCGAAATTTGGGTTTTCTGAGGCAAGCTATCTAAAATTGGTATTCTGCTGCTTACAAGCTTATAAAAGGAAGCACATCTTAGAAGCTCTGGCTCATAGGAGCTGTCTCAACATGGCCCAAGGATGTTTTCAAGGCAAGCGGCCCACAGGTGCCTCAGTCACTGCCCATTTGGGGTTTTGAGGCAGTTTTTAAAGGAAGTCTAGATGTTTTGTGGCTTTTAATTTTATGTACTATTTACAGTGCCTCAACTGCTAGTCATCTGGTTTTTCTGAACCCAGTTGCCTAAAGGATGGTGATATGGCATGCTACTGTTTTTAGCAGAATGGAAAGTGTAGTGTGTGTGTGTGTGTGTGAGAGAGAGAGAGAGAGAGAGAGAGAGAGAGAGAGAGACTTTCCATCTATCTGAAAAACAAGTTATTTAATTAGATATCAAGTACAGAAGACCAAGAGTTATAGAGCAAATTACTTTAGCAGGAACTCATTAGCATAATAGGCCACACCCAACAGCAGAAATGCATTAGCATGTTAGGCCACACCCCTGAAAGTGTAGCTCATTAGCATATTAGGCCACACCTCATGCCTTCCCTTGGCTTGCCCAGGTGCCCCATGGCTGTGAGGAGCCTGGGCAAGCCGGCCCTTGGAAGGGAGGGGAGGCAGTTTAAACTGCCTTCCCTTGGCTTGGGTGTAGTGGGCGTGGCCAAATCTGAAGCCAGCCGGAACTCCATTCCTGTGTGTTCCTGCCCAAAAATAGCCCTGTGTGTGGGGGTGTGTGTGTGTGGAGAACATGTTTAAGGTTAAAGTTGCTTTCTTTCCACCTCTCTCTCTCTCTTAGACAAATAAATATAATTAGCAAACAAATAATTGGACAAATAAATATCATTATCAATATCTATTTTTCTTTTATTTTTGGCAGTCTCACTTAATGTTAATAAAAAGCACATTTGCATATTTTCCACTAAAGGTGGGTCATATTAGTTCACGTTTTGCAGCTCTCAAACAACTGACATTTATTCTATGTGGCTCTTACGTTAAGCAGCTTTGGCCACCACTGATCTAGGTGCTTAACTACCAGGCAAGATCATGGTTTGGCATAGCCTTGTGCTAGGTTGCCACTTTCAGAACCCCTCCCCTGATTTGGAAGAATCTGGCGGGGGGGGGGATGGCGACATCATGTGATGCTCTAGGATTTCCTACTCCTAGTTTCTATGGTGCAGAATGTGGGGCAGAAAGAAATGATTAAACACTCCTTCCCTTTTCCCAATAGTGACTGCAAGTGAGCCCATCAAGGGGAGGGCGGGATATAAATCCAATAAATAAATAAATAAATAAATAAATGACCTGTCCAATCTTTTATGTGCTTGGCAGCTTACTGAGCTGCAGCGTGTTCCAGTGTTTTTGGTTTACGTAAGTGCTTTCTCATTCCTTTCCCCCTCCCCATTGCTTGAGCGTGTTGAGGACTCTGGTGCATCTTTAGTTTTCTGGATTGTCCGTTGCTTGTGAATAAATGTCACTGCTGTGAGACAACAAGACCTCTGAGTATTTATGAGAGAAATACTTTCCAAAACAGTATATCTTGCTTGCCACTTAGTTCATTTAATTAGACTTTGAAGGACTGTTTTGGAAATGATCTGCATAAAGGTTCTGATGGATTTTTTTGTGTGTGGTGGAGACGGTGTCTTATTTTTCTTATACTTCTAAAAGAGATAGATTTTGAATTTACAGTTTTATCTTCATCAACACAGTTGAAATTTGATTATTACTCTCTCCCACATAATTCTTTGCAGGGCTTTTTTGTAGAAAAAGCCCAGCAGGAACTCATTAACATAATAGGCCACACTCAATGGCATAAATTCATTAGCATATCAGCACCACATATTAGCATATTAGGCCACACCCCTATGCCTTTTCTTGGCATGCCCAGGTGCCCTGTGGCTGTGGGGAGCCCAGGCACGTCGGCCCTTGGACAGGCCGGGGAAGGCCTCCCTGATCCTTCCAGGGGGCCCCTGGCCTGCCCGCCTCAGAGTCTCTGCGGGGGGGGTCACTCTCCAGGCCTTCCCTCTGTAGCAACGCACGCAGAGGTTTTGGCTGTAGTGGACATGACCAGCTCTGAAGCCAGCCAGAACTCTGTTCCTGGGCGTTCCTGCCCAAAAATAGCCCTGATTCTTTGTATTGAAATAATGTTCCTAGTAGTTATGTTTTCATGGCTTGTGGCTGCCACGGATCTCTTGACTGGGACCTGTGAAAGTATTCAGGCAAATAACTTGGCACTACATTCCAGAAATAAACAGCTTACTAACAACCTACAAATTAGACTTCCCTGACCTGGAGAGCCCAGGCTAGCCTAATCCCAGCAGATCTTGGCTGCTAAGCAGAGTTGGTCCTGCTCAGTATTTGGATTGGAGGCTACCAAGGAATGGCTATGCAGAGGCAGGCAATGGCCAACCACCACCCAATATACACAAACGCAAGAGGCAGAAATGGTGAGGACAACAAATATTAAACGGTTTTTTTAAAATTTTGACAGCTCTGACATCAGTGACACCATTAAATATATATTAAAGGCTACCTAGTTTGCCTAAAGCTTCCAAGACAGCTCACTTCTGAAGAATGATTTTAAGGAGGTAGCTGTTGCGTCTCATGCTTAGCTAGGGATGCCAGCCTACAGGTGGGACCTGGGGATCTCTTGGAATTACAGCTCATCTCCAGGTTACAGAAGTAAATTCCACTGGAGAAAATGGATACTTTGGGGGTGAACTAGGGTTGCCAGCCCCCCCCCCAGGATGGGGGGGTTGGGTTGCCAGATCCATGATGGGAAACTCCTGGAGACTTGGGGGTGGTGCCTGGGGAGTGCAGGGAATTTAGCGGGATACAATGCCATACTATCCACCCTCCAAAGCATCCATTTTTCCCCAAGGGGAGATGAGCTGTAATTCCAGGGGATCCCCTGGTCCCATCTGGAGGCTGGCATCCCTTAGGTGAACACTATGATGTTGTACCCCATTGAGGTCCCTGTCCTCCCCAGGCTCCACCCCCAAGTCTCCAGGATTTTCTCAACCTGGAGTGGGCAACCCTACCTACCCCACCTACTGCTGGTCCTGGGACCTGGCAACCCTAAGGCTATTCTATTACATTATGGTAACTAGAGCTGCTTGTTACGGTTTGGGGAAGGGGTGATGTATGTAAACGTAAAATGGGGGAAAGGTGGGGGTGGGAAGTGGTATACAGCAGTGTATTTAAATTTGAATTTTGAAAGAAGGAAGTGACTTCAGAGGGAGAGGCGGGTTTGGAGGAGTACCCAGAAAGTGACATCACAGGAAGAAGTTTGGTGCATTGTGCTGGAAGTGACATCATCAGAAGGCGGTGGAGCTTGGGAAGTGACATCATTTGACCTTTGACATGGCAGTGACATCACAGGACATGAAGAAGAAATCAGAGTTATGCTCCTCCCTTCACTACCCAAAGGATTCTCAGAGTGGCTTACAATCTCCTTTCCCTTCCCCTCCCCACAGCAGACACCCTGTGAAGTAGGTGGGGCTGAGAGAGCTCTTCTGAGAACAGCCCTTGAGAGAACAGCTCTGAGAGAATTTATGACTGACCCAAGGTCACACCAGCAGCTGCATGCGGAGGAGTGGGGAATCAAACCCAGTTCTCCCAGATTAGAGTCTGCACTCCTAACCACTACACCAAAGTGGCTCCTAACCACTACACCAAAAGTCTTCTGGCTCCACCTCCAACGTATCCTGGCTCCATCCCCAAAGTCCTTAGATATCTCCCGAGTCAGACCTGGCAACCCTATCTTGTGCATTTGAGTATTGTCACCATGCTCATAGTGAAGTACTTCACTACAGCTGATCTCCTAACATAACTCAGCCCACTGTTTCTTTTTCCCATCTTTACCTGAACTAAGTGATCCATGGTATTCCAAGTCCATGGTTTCATGTCACATGAGCTGCTGCCTCTCCTCATGCAACTAATTTCCCTGAACCGCAAAACCTTGTGGTGAGTCTCCAGCAGGGTTCCAGCTACCGTCTCCCAGTGCCATATTAGAGGGTATCAGATGTGGTGCCTTTACCTTACCAAGGGATGTCACAAAATAATGGTGGAGGCTCCAGGGCAATGGATGCAGTACGATGCAGGCATATGACCTAGTGGATCACAGAATCCAGTGGCAGCATTTACAGCTGGGTTCTGGTATCCACACACTGGCTCTCCACCTGCACAGTGCTACAGATAGAGCGCTCATCTTTTTTTTGGTCAATGCAACTTGGTGCCCTTCAGTAATGGCATTGCATCATCTTCAGTTTTCAGAAGGGCTCTGTGTTGGTATGTCTCATCATGTGAGCCACTGTTATTTCTGAGCCCATAAAGAGGCGAGATCTGCAGCTGGAGGATCTGAAGGTTTATAGACTTTTGAATGATTTCTCCTCTAATGTCACTGAGAAGGTGGCATGTTCCCCCAAGGGCACTACGGTCGGGGAGCCAAAACCTCCTGGATATCCCAGGCCCCAAGGCCATCAAACTTGCTGTGACCAGGGCTAGGGCGTTTTCGGTGGCGGCTCCTACCTGGTGGAATGAGCTCCCAGAAGAGACCCGGGCCCTGTGGGACCTTGTACAGTTCCACAGGGCCTGTAAAATGGGCCTTGTACAGTTCCGCAGGGCCTGTAAAACAGAGCTCTTCTGCCAGGCTTTTGAGTAGGAGCCACCATTATTCCATCAACGCCTTTCCATCACCACACTCTACCACCGCTGGTGCGGGAATCATCGGGGGTGCAAGGCATCCTTAGTGGATGACAGGACTGTGGGGGCATATACTGTAGCTGTTTCTGTTATAACATCTTCAGAACACCATCTTGGTTTTATGATTTGGAGTGAGTATCGGAGCACTGATTTTTATTTTTACTAATTTTAATAATTGTAGTATGCTGTATTATTGTATTGTTGTATTGTTTTTATTGTTATAATCTGGCATTTATGCCCCTGTTAGCCGCCCTGAGCCTTCGGGAAGGGTGGGATACAAATCTAAAGAATGAATGAATAAATAAAGTTTCTTTACTCTGCTATAAAGGTACGCCAAGGGATCTCACAGAATTATATTTACATTGATGCATATGTATGTTGCGGTTTTAACCTACCTTTTAAACTGTATTTACTTGTATCAATTTTTTTCTATGCCAATAAAGGCTACTTTACTTTAAAATATATAGTCCAGAATAGAAGGAATTTTCTCCTAACTGAACCAAAGATGCAATGATGCATTCATAATCATAGAAACAGACGTTGTTCCAGGGTTTCTCTTTTATTTAATGGCCTCGTACACACAACCAAGGACAAACTGGCTCAGAGACCCTGCAATTTCCACAGGTCACACAACTTATTTCTGTGTGTGTTCCTTGTCTTGCTAAATTCCACAGCCTTGGGCTAAGTAGTAAAAGTTCAGGATGTCAAATATAATTAAAAAAACCTAAAGCAGTGGGATAACAGAAACAGTGCCGTAAGTGCAATCAACAGCATTTCATGCATATAGGAAGATATGTTGAAGCCACCAGTCTTGTTTTGACAAAACACAGCTATTTCCCTAGTTCATTAAATAAATGTGAGATACAGAAACAGGTTCCAGTGTGGAAAGCGAAATAACATAAAAAGAGTCCCGTGAGTCAAGGCTTGATGTTGCCATTGCCACAAAGGAAGAACATAAGTAGCGCCTGCTGGATCACACCAATGGTCCCCCTAGTCATGCGATCTGTTTCACACAGTGGCCAACCAGTTACAGAGAGCTAGCAAACAGAACTTAGAGGTAAAGGCCTACTAGCACAGGTATTCAGAGGTTTACAGACTATGGGAATTCCCATGGCTGGTAAGTACTCTACGAATCTGTCAAATCCTCATGCTTATGGACATCACTACATACACCACCAGTGAATTCCACGTTCTAATTATTTATTGAGTAAAGTATTTTCTTTTGTCCGTCCTGAGTTAACCTTAATCATCATTGGGTGTCCCCATGTTCCCTTGAGTTTTTTGTTGTTCAGTCGCACAGTCGAGTCCGACTCTTCGCGACCCCATGGACAAGATCACGCCAGGCCCTCCTGTCTACCCCATGTTTAATGTTATAAACCTCTATCATGTCCCCCTGCCATGTTGCCATTTTTTTAACTGAAAAGTCACAGACTCTTTAGTCTTTCCCCTAGGAAAGGTGCTCCAACCCCTTAATCAAGTTGGTTGCCCTTGTTCCACATCTCATCCAACTGAGCTATGACAACTCAAACTGTACACACCACAACCTAGAGCGACATGATAGTGGCCATTTTTATTTTTAGTTCCCCCAAATCCCCAGCATTGAATTTTTGCTCTTTTCTACTTGCAGGATCACTTGACATGTTCATTGGACTATCCAGTACAACCCTGAGGTTTCTTTCCCTCTCGGTTTTGGACAGTTCAGACACCATCGGCATATCCTCAAAAGATACAAATTTTTGTTCCAATCTGTATCTGTAAAGAAAAATTGGTATCTCTGCAAGAAAGAGATGCTTTGAATTGCTGAAACTACCTGCCTGAGATGAACCAGCACTGGGTTACTTGTAACCTTGCTTTAATGTATTAGCTAAGCTGGATATGCCTAAAATTTATTGGGTTATGTCCTTCACAGTCTTGTCTTTTATCTATTTTTTCCACCTTAAATAAAATAATTATATCTTTGCCTCAAACCCTTCTTCCAGAAGCCTTGGCCTTTGACCACCTACCTGGTAACTGATTTGGTTTGGAAACACAGTCTGCAGTCCTATCCTGCAGGGCTGACTTTTCTTGTTAATTCCCTGAGAGGCCAGAAGACTTGTCCTTTCACTCCTGAGCTGCTGGGATAGACTGAAAGGACTGGTGGCACCTACCAAGACTAGGGTGAGATTGGTCTCTCTCTGGTATTTTTGTAACTTTGTTTTCGTAGTAGCTCCCCTTAACAAAAATCCTTAGCCTGGGTTTGGATAAGGACTTTTGACAGGATCATCTTTCAGTTCCCTACGCTGAACATTAGCCACATTGTTGAATACACCGAATTTAGATACATCTTTCTGCAACTGTTCACATTTTGCATGAATTACGATTAGGGTTACATTACAGGAAGAACGATGGCAAGCTTCAGCCATCTTTTTTTTAATTTTACTGCAATAGACTAGCACAAGTAGAGACCCACAAGAAACTTGTGGAGGGGGTGCATCTCTTCCCCCTCTTTCCCCTTCTCTAACAATCTTTTCCCTCTTTCCCCCCTCCCCTTTTCTGCCAACCTACCCCCATCTCTTTTGCCCCCATCTTTTCTCTGTCAATCGACCCCCCTCTGTCAACCTACCCCCCAATGCCCCCTTACTCCCATTCCCATTATCTGCAAACCTACCCCCATCTCTTCCCCCCACCTTTCAGCTCTCCCTCTGTACCCCCCACACTTGGCATTCACTCAACCCCACCCTTGTGGCTCTTCCCACCTACCCCCTACCCCTGGCACTCCACTCACCTCCACCTTTGCTGCTCTCCCTATCTTCCCCCGCCCCTGACACTCCACTACCCTCCACACCCTTGGCATTCACTTACCCCCACCCTTGCTGCTCTCCCCTTCTACCTTCCAGCAGGAAGGCAGGAGGTTGCTGGCTTAGCAGGTGGTGGTGGTGAAGTCTTTCTTCCTGACTCAGTTGGGGGGATTGTAAAAGTCACGGGGGGGGGAATCACATCATCCCACACTTTCTTGCTGGGCCTGCTGTGGCTCCCGGGTTGCTGTGCCACCACCACCAGGTCCAATGTGGCTCCTGCACCAGGCCCAGGACAGCTGCCAGGCTGCCACACTGCCAGGCCCAGCATGGCACCCAGCTTACTGCACCCCCTGAGGTAGGTGCCACCTCTGTGCTAACAGAGGATGACCTTTTACTTGTGGTGGATTTTAGGTTTTTCTTCAAACCTAGGGGGTCCCACAAGTTTGCAGAAACATCGGTTTAGAGCAAATGTGGCTCTGATCCATGAATTTAGGTATCTGCAGATGGGGGCCACACTTGGGAAATACATATGTAGATATAGACTAGTTGCTCCACTGGAATGACTCTCCTTTTACTATCTTTAAGATATTTTCACTTTCATCTATACAAGAGTTTTTTTTAAAAAAAGCCTTTACCCTTCTGTAATAAACTACTCAAAAGGAAGGAGACCCTGAATATAAGATGATCCTCCATAAAAAATGTTATACTCTCCCAGTATTACTGGATATAATTGTAACTTGTATACAAATGTAAGATGACACCCACCCTTTATGCCATAACGGGGGGGGGGGGGGGCTAGACTTGCATGTGAGTACAGTGTTTGTAAGAGCCTTGGATGCAAGATAACAAGGTCAGTTCAGACAGTAGAGGTTCATCCAAGGGACATATAAAGCCCGTGGTGACATCACGAGCCATTAGTCCAATCTTTTGCCTCTGCTCTTCTCTCTATATGTATGTTTCAAAATCCCAAGCATCACAATTGTAAAGTAGCCCTAATCACTACTGCTTTAATCTGGACAGAAAACTGAGTTACATATTTCAAGGTTAGGATGCTAGGATACATGTTCCAGCCTTCCGGGAAGCAGCAAACCCCTTGCCTATTGGGCAACAGCTCATGTATCCCTGACTTATATTTCAACACATATTTTTTTCAGCATAGAATAACAACAAGGAGAAGAATGCTGCAGTCATAGCTAACTAACTCTACCAACATGTTGCTGGGGGGGGGGGGGGGAGGATACATCCTGCTGTGCCATCATTGAAATTGTTGGATCCCACTACATTTGTGTCAGTTTTTGCAATACAGCCACGCTAGAAATTCCAGTGGGAAAGAAATATTTTGTCTCGCACAGGCCTCCATGTGTGTGAGGAAGCAAGACGGCACCTGCTCTACAGTTTTTCTCTCTCTGCACAATCGATAACAGTTAAGGAGGGAAGATTTTTCTTTATGACACTTACTCGGGGTGTTGAGCAGACGTGACTTTTTGCAGTGGTAAGCGGCTTCCTGTTCACAGTATTCAGCACTATTTATCATTGCCTCCAGCTGCTCTGTGCTGCTGTTGTAGTTGAAGTTCAGGGTATATGGTGTCCCCGGATCAGCCCCGTGGACTTGAGTCAGTCCAGTGTTGTTGTGTTGGACCACAGTCCAGATCTTGTCTTCTGTGAAGCCAAATATAATTTAAGAGAGATAAGCAAGTCTGAAGTATTCGAAGCCCCATGGATAACTTTATTAGATACCACAGCATCAAGACACAGACCACTGAAATGAATGCCTTTAGATATGGTATTAATTCAAAACCGGGAAACAGCCAAACACCATTTTTAAGCCAAGGTATACACTGATACGGATCAGACTTAAAAATAGGCTTATCTGAAGCACTCAATGAAATTGCTGAGTGGTCAGGTGAGAATGGATAAAAGGAAGTACTTCTTCACTCAAAGAGTGATTAACAGATGGAATTCACTGCCACAGGAGGTTGTGGCGGCTACAATCATGGACAGCTTTAAGAGGGAATTAGATAAATATATGGAGCAGAGGTCCATCAGTGGCTTTAGCCACAAGGTATGGATAGGGACTCTGGGGCAGGCGATGCTCTATATACTTGGTACTTGGGGGGGGGGTCAACAGTGGGAGGGCTTCTGGAGTTCTGGCCCCACTGGTGGACCTCCTGATGGCACCTGGTATTTTTGGCCGCTGTGTGACAGAGTGTTGGACTGGATGGGCCTTTGGCCTGATCCAACATTGGCTTCTCTTATGTTCTTATGAATAACCCAGAAGGAACATGGATATTTATTTAGTTTATAAATTTATACTTCACCTTTCTGATCTCACAAGAGTCACCAAGGTGGCTAAAACATACATAATGCAATCACAATTTAAAACCATTAAAACCAGTCCCTCCTCAAAAACACAGATCAAAGCAATTAAATCTAGAGCTAAAATCCATACAAAGACATAAAGACAATTAAAACATTGGTCAGGAAGGAAGGATCACTGAGGAGGCACCAAATCAAACAAAGTCTCCTCCTGTTGGTGGAAGATGGCAACAGAAGGAGACGGACAAAACTCCCTGGGGAGAGAGTTCCAGAGTTTTAGTGCAACAACTTAGAAGGCCCTCTCCTGGATTTCTACCCACCTAATAACCAAAGGTCGGGGGCACCTGAAGCAGGGCTTCTGAAGATGACTGCAGTGGTCAGATGAGTTCAGAAGGGAATAGGCAATCCTTCAGGTACATTAGTCCCAAACCAGATAGGGTGAAGAAGAAGAAGAAGAGTTGGATTCATGCCCCCACTCTTCACCTGGAGTCTCAGAGCAGTTTACAATCTCCAGTTTGGCGTAGTGTTTATGAGGGCGGACTCTAACCTGGGAGAACCAGATTTGATTCCCCACTCCTCCACATGCAGCTGCTGGTGTGACCTTGGGTCAGTTACAAGTTCTTTCAGAGCTGTTCTCTCACAAGCAGTTCTCAAAAGAGCTCTCTCAGCCCCACCTACTTCACAGGGTGTCTGCTGTGAGGAGGGGAAGGGAGATTGTAAACTGCTCTGAGACTCCTTCGGTTAGTGAAAGGTGGGGTATAAATCCAATCTCCTCCTCCTCCTCCTCCTCCTCCTCCTCCTCCTCTTCTTCTTCTTCTTCTTCTTCCTCTTCTTCCTCTTCTTCTTCCCTTCCTCTCAGAGCTGTTATCTTAAGAGCAGTTCTTTCAGCCCCACCTACCTCACAGGATGTCTGTTCTGGGGAGACGAAGGAGATTGTAAGCCACTCTGAGACTCCGAGTGAAGGGCAGGGTATAAATCCAATCTCCTCCTCCTCCTCCTCTTCCTCTTCCTCTTCTCCTCCTCCACCTCCTCCTCCTCCTCTTCTCTCCCCAACAGACACCTTGTGAGGTAGGTGGGGCTGAAAAGAACTCTGAGAGAACTTTGAATTTCTTCCTCTTCTTTCTCATTTCAAATGGAATGTCTTTTAGAATCTTGATAGTATTTCCATTGATTTTCAGAGGTGTTCCTGAAGTTGTTTTCAGGGTTTGGTCCCTCACATGTCTTTTTGAGAATCTAACCACTATTTCTCCAGGCAGATTATTTTTCTTAATATATTCTGAATATGATCTATAGACCACATCCATTTCGCTTTGAAAATATTCTGTTTTTAAATCTGCAACTGGTACCAGTAAATCGCCCAAAACTTGTTTTAGATTCTCTCCTTTTGTCTCAGGAACCCCTTGGAATCTCAGGATAAAGCTTGCTTTTTCCATTTGTAGTTGTAAAAGCTGAGATTCATCAGTCATTCTTTTCTTTTCCAACTCCTGTACATGCTTTTTCACCTTTTTAGATTTGGCATTAACTTCCTTCTGTGTTTCTGCTGTTTGCTCTGTTAATTTCTTAGTTTCGTTCAGTTCCAGTTGTTGTGCAGCAAAGTTCTGGTTCAAAGTAGTCAGTTGCTGATTGATGTTTGTTATCTGGTCCAGCAGAGGGCACAAAGATTCAGCTAACAGCTGTGAAAGCTCTTTGGTAGCTTCCGGTCGTGGGCTTCTACTTCTGGAAGGAGGCTTGAGCTACGATAGTTTCTCTTTCTCGCCTCTCCGCCCTGCCATTTTTGAGGATTGTTTACTTTTAAGAACATTTGCTAAAGTCTGTTTTTCACCAAGATGCTTTACTGTGCTCTTGTGTGCTTCTTAAATCAGTACTATAGCTTTTTCATCCGGCGCCCTCTTTTTAAAATGTTCTATTTGGATTTCGCATCTGGGAGTTCCCTCCCCCGCTCGCTTAAATCAGAGGGGTTTTCTGGCCAAAACTCAGTGTTCTGCTTTCAACTCAACTCACAGTTCATCGTTGGTCCTAGGACCCACCTCAGGTACGTGTAAAATGCCCGATCTTCACGCGCTTGTCCCGGTCAGCGACTCTCGAGCCATATGGCCGCTCAGCGGTAGGACCTTCAGGGCAGAGGGAAGCCTCAATTCACTGGCATTGAGCTGGAGAAGAGGCAATCCCTCAAAAGCCCCCTGGCTATGAGCCCATACTCAGGGCTCCAGAAGGGGGGGTAGCGAAAAATCGCCCCCCCTAGCTGCTGGCATTTGGATCGCGGCCCCGGGAGCTCACCAGGGTCACATCTGCCATTGTGCCGCCAAAAACTGGAAGTCCTCATAAGGAGGCTTTCCTAAATGAACAATGCAAAGTAACAAAAAAAATAGAATGGGAAGGATGAGAAATCTCTTCAAGAAAATTGGAGAAATCAAAGGAACGTTCCATGCAAAGCTGGCCATGATAAAGGACAAAAGTGGTAGGGACCTAACAGAACCAGAAGAGATTAGGAAGAGGTGGCAAGAATATACAGAAGAACTATACAAGAAGGACCTCAATGTCCTTGACAACCATGACGGTGTGATCGTTGACCTCGACCCAGACATCCTGGAGTGCAAAGTCAATTGGGCCTTAGAAAGTATAACTAACAACATGGATAGTGGAGATGACAGTATCCCAGCTGAACTATTCAAAGTCCTAAAAGATGATGCTGTTAAAGTGCTGCACTTAATATGTCAGAAAATTTGGAAAATGCAACAGTGGCCACAGGATTGGAAAAGGTCAGGTTACATTCCAATCCCAAAGAAGGGCAATGCCAAGGAATGTTCAAACTATCACACAATTGCACTCATCTCACATGCTAGCAAGGTCATGCTCAAGATCCTACAAGCTGGGCTTCAGCAGTATGTTGATAGAGAACTGCCAGATGTACAAGGCGGGTTTCGAAGAGGTAGAGGAACAAGAGATCAAATTGCCAACATTCACTGGATTATGGAGAAAGCAAGGGAGTACCAGAAAAACATCTACCTTTGCTTCACTGATTATGCTAAAGGCTTTGATTGTGTGGACCACAACAAACTGTGGCAAGTCCTTAAGGAGACTGGAGTTCCAGACCACCTCACATGTCTCCTGAGAAACTTGTATAAGGGTCAAGAAGCGACAGTTAGAACCGGATATGGAACAAGTGATTGGTTTAGCATAGGAAAAGGAGTATGACAAGGATATATATTGTCACCCTGCTTCTTTAATTTATATGCAGAGTACACCTTGCAAAATGCTGGCCTGGATGAATCACAAACTGGAATTAAGATTGCCGGGAAAAACATCAATCTCAGTTATGATGACAATACCACTCTAATGGCAGAAACTGAAGAGAACCTAAAGAGCCTCTTGCTCACAGTAAAAGAGGAGAATGCAAAAGTTGGCTTGAAACTCAACATCAAAAAAACTAAGATCATGGCATCCGGCCCCATCACTCCTTGGCAAACAGAAGGGGAAGTCATGGAAGCAGTGACAGAATTCATGTTTCTGGGATCCAAGATCACTGCAGATGGTGACTGCAGCCATGAAATTAAAAGACACCTGCTCCTTGGGAGGAAAGCGATGGTAAACCTTCAAAGCATAATAAAAAGTAGAGACATTACACTGCCAACAAAAGTCTGCATAGTCAAAACAATGGTATTCCCAGTAGTAATGTATGGCTGTGAGAGTTGGACCATAAGAAAGGCTGAGCACTGAAGAATAGATGTTTTTGAATTATGATGCTGGAGAAGACTCTTGAGAGTCCCTTGGACTGCAAGCAGATCAAATCAGTCGATCCTAAAGGAAATCAAACCTGACTGTTCCCTGGAAGGCCAGATACTGAAGCTGAAGCTCAAATACTTTGGTCACCAAATGAGAAGGGAGGACTCACTGGAGAAGACCCTGATGCTGGGAAAAATTGAAGGTAAAAGAAGACGGGGATAGCAAAGGATGAGATAGTTAGATAGTGTTATCGATGCAACAAACATGAAATTAAGCAAACTCCAGAGGATGGCGGAAGACAGGAGTGCCTGGTGTGATATGGTCCACGGTGTCACGAAGAGTTGGACTTGACTGTGTGACTGAACAGCAACAAAAAGAGTTCAGTAAGCAAGAGTAATAAGCAAACATGATATTTAGTAACATTGAGTGTTTTTTCTAAGACAAAAATACCTACAATGGCTGTATCCCTTCAAAGCTCCAATATTATTTGGTAAATGTCAATCAGGTTTTATATATAAAAAAACCCAATATCAAATGCTGTTCAAAATAGGGCAAAAACGTATCAGAACAATAACAAAATTTACCAAAACCATGGAAAATTACATTCAGCCAAAGCTTACCAAAGCAGCAGAAAAATACGTTTTAATGTTGGGCCACCAATCATTTTCAGATCACAGTCAGTATTGAAATTTAGCAAGGTTGGTATGACCTTACAAATGTTATTCAGGCATTTGATTTTTATAAGCAATATAAATTGGTTTCACAAAAATTTAAAGCCATAGAATGCATTTACCTAGACATTTATAAGAATGTAAAGCCAAACGTTTACAAGAATCAAGGCAGTTCCAGTGATTGCTTAATACTGTATGGGTTGCAAGTTTTTAGTCTGTGTATCCAGAAAGCTTCCCTGTGGGAAGACCAAAAATGTAAAGTCATCGTGACTGTGACCTGCACTCAGAAAGTGCTGCACAAGAGACGCATCCATATACAGGTATTGAAGGTATTTTTGTTTTAGAAAAAACACTTAATGCTGCATTACTTTTGTAATGTATATTTTGTAACATGCTTTGTTAAATACTGCAATACACATTTGTAAAAAGGTCGTTCTTTATTTAGCACAGCACTACACCATTTCTTTTCCTCTTGTTGCTTTGACTTTTAGACTGTGTTTCGACTTTTTGCTTGTTGGTTAAAATGGCTGCCAGCCATTTCAGCCTAACAGCTCAGCTGCAGATCCTGCACCACTCAGCTGTTTGTGGCGGGAGTGGAGGTGGACCGGATCACTGTGGAGGCAGTGCCATGGTCGGACCACCTGGCCTTGAAGGCCCATCTGAACATTCCATCTCAACCCTGCTTGGGCGGTGAGCAGATTTTTGCTCGCCCGCGAAGCCAAATGGACCCAGTGCGGTTCCAGATGGCCCTGCGGGATCCAAGGCCCCCTGGCGGCTCGTTGGATGAGCTAGTGGAGGACTGGCATGTCCGACTCTCCACAGCCATCGACAAGATCGCTCCCAGGCGTCCTCTCCGCACTTGTGTTTGGCGCGCACCCTGGTATACCCAGGAGTTGCGGCAGCTGAAACGAGAACTGAGACGACTAGAGAGACGGTGGCGACGCGTTCGTGACGAGGCAACAAGAGCATCTTACAGGACGTTTATGAGATCCTATGAGATGGCAGTGAAGGCCGCTAAGAAGGATTTTTATGTGGCTGAAATTGCATCTGCGAGCTCACGCCCGGCCCAATTATTTAGGACAATTCGGACCTTGACAGACCTGCCTCAGAGAGGCAAAATGTTAGGGAATTGGATATAGGCTGTGAGGCTATTGCGAGCTTTTTCGCAGATAAAGTCTTGGCGCTTCGCCGCGACCTCCCCACCACAATTGAGACAGTGAGCAAACTCGAGTCCCCTTGCATATCTTCGGTACCAGGTTTAGAGTGTTTCAATCCGCTCAGTCTGGACGAAGTTGACAGACTGCTAGTATCTGTACGCCCAATCACATGTGACCTTGATCTGTGCCCCTCCTGGCTCATTAAAGTGGGACACGAGGTGTTACGAGGCACACTATGGGAAATTATCAACAAGTCCCTCTCGGAGGGCCAGTTCCCGAGTGTGCTCAAGGAGGCGATGGTCCGCCCTCTCTTTAAAAAACCATCCTTGGACCCGGCCAAATTGGCTAACTATCAGCCGGTGTCCAATTTGCCCTATTTGGGCAAATTGATTGAGAGGGCGATGGCACTACAGCTACAGAGCTTTCTGGAGGACGCTTCAGTCTTAGATCCCTTCCGGTTTTCACCCTGGTCATGGGACTGAGACGGCTTTGGTCGCCCTGTCTGACGATCTCCGACAGCATCTGGATCGAGGAGGTGTGGCAGCATTGCTGTTGTTAGATCTGTCGGCCGCGTTTGATACGGTCAACGATTAGCTGCTGACCCACCGCCTTGCCGACGTGAGGATTCAGGGGCTTGCCCTTCAATGGTTTGCCTCTTTCCTACAAGGTCGGGGACAAAGGGTGGTGGTCGGGGACCGGCGTTCCCATAGGTACCCCCTTGATTGTGGGGTCCCCCAGGGTGCGGTGTTGTCCCCGATGCTATTTAACATTTATATGCGCCCCCTTGCCCAGATTGCCCGGAGCTATGGGCATGGGTGTCATCAGTATGCAGATGACACCCAGCTCTATCTGATGCTGGGTGGCCGGTCGGACTCGAGTCCTGATGACCACCACCGGGGACTGGAGGCCGTGGGTGGTTGGCTCCGGCTGAGCCGATTGAGACTAAACCCGGCAAAGACAGAGGTCCTGGGCCTGAGCCGGCCTGGTGCGGGGTTAGGGCTCCCGCTCCCGACCTTCGAAGGGGTGCCCTTGGTACCAACATCTAGGGTTAGGAGTCTGGGGGTGCTCCTGTACTCCACATTAACAATGGAGGCCCAGGTGGCAGCCACTGTCAAGTCAGCCTTTTACCATCTCCGGTTGGCTCGACAGTTGGTCCTCTACCTTGACCGCAATGACCTGGCTACAGTGATCCATGTGACGGTCACCTCGAGGCTAGACTACTGCAACGCTCTCTACATGGGGCTGCCTTTGTCGCAGATCTGGAAGCTGCAGCTGGTGCAGAATGCTGCAGCCAGGCTGTTGACGGGTCTCTCTAGGAGGGACCATATTCAGCCTGTGCTGAAAGCTCTGCACTGGCTGCCGATAGCGTACCGGATCCATTTCAAAGTGCTGGTTATTACCTATAAAGCCCTTTATGGTCAGGGTCCAGCCTACCTGAGGGACCATCTTACCTCACATGTTCCCCCAAGAGCACTTCGGTCGGGGGCCCAAAATCTATTGGTTATACTGGGCCCCAAGGATGTCAAACTGGCCGGGACCAGGGCTAGGGCTTTTTCAGTGGCGGCTCCTACCTGGTGGAATGAGCTCCCGGGGGAGATCCGGGCCCTGCGGGACCTTGAGCAGTTCCGCAGGGCCTACAAAATGGAGCTCTTCCGCCAGGCTTTTGAGTAGGAGCCGCCGCCCTACTATACCACCACCGTCAAGACATCTGAATGGATGCATTGACGGGGCCCCAGGAAGAACTTGGAATTACATCAGAAACGCCGTCACCACTGGATATGTACGCTGAGAATACCAGCTCGAGTCGTGGGGATACCATCTTGGATCTAGGACACTAGTAACTGGATAGAGCACTTTAGTCTTAGTTTTGATGTTTTATTATATTTTTATATGTTTTTACTTATGGCTAGACTAATGATCTGGCCTCTGTTAGCCGCCCTGAGCCCACTGGGGAGGGCGGGATATAAGTGTGACAAAATAAATAAATAAATTAAATAAATAAATGGCCCTGAACGGCCAAACCAAACTGAGCAAAAGTCTGGTAAATGTTCAGGGAAATCACCTTCCCCGAACATTGGTTCAGAGGCTCCGAACTAGCCCAAGTTCGTGCTGAATTTTGGCTCATGAGCCACTTCATGCCCATCCCTAATTTTATACTTTTATTGTTAGCCACCATGACTGTTTAATACTGAAAGACATACACAAATAGCTGAAAACTCTGAATGCTGTCTAACAAAGCAAAAACAAATGTACTACACATTTTCCACACAGTTCGAAACAAACCTGTTTATCTTTCAAGAATGAGAAGAAAATTAACAACAGTGTAGCAGTGGAACGAGGTATACTGGCTTTGAGGTTGAGAGTCAAGCCAAGTTAGGGACAAGGCCAGAACATTCCTCTCCTAATTCTCATGATGCCTCCAATGGAAATGGAGTTAGAAGTGTCTCAAAGAATGAGACCAGGAGGACATTTGTTTTCAATGGTTGCACAAACTGATAAGGGTTCTGTAATGTTCAATGAATCTTGTTCCACCTCTTCCTTTGTTCTTTTCCCAGAAATCTGAACCCAGATTATTCTTTTATGCTAGTATGCCATTTATTTCACAGTAAGGTTTTGTTTGGATTTGTTTTTGTTTAAAGCTTCGAGTGAATGTTTCCATGTCATTCTTCATCTTATCTAAGCTCACAAGTTGTCATGCTAGCCTGTGGGTTGCCACCTTCCTCTGCCACCACTCTGGATTTAGGGTCCCTTGGGAAGGCACAGACTACCCTCCCAAACCCAGCCAAAAATGCCCCTTTTAAGCCGAGAAATATAGGTGTGATGACCAGGCAGAGAACATTAAAATGGTTTATTAATACAGTAATGGGGCAAGGAAGAACAAGACAAGGTGCTTAATATATAACAGTGTCTAAAGGTAAATAAAACAAATCTAACACGGCTACCTATTTCTTTTAACTGGTTATTATTCAAGGCCCACAGCCTTTTATACTAGGCCTGTGCCTGGACTCTCACTCGTTCCCCAGTGAGGGATCTTTCTTTCAGACCAGACTGTCCTCTCTAACTCTGTGAGAGAAAAGAACGCAGTTCCACAGCCCACTTAAGTTTAAGTAACAATCCCCTCATATAATCCCTGGTTGCAACTGGTGCCAAGCATTGTGGGGATTGTAGGCTGTGTCTGCTTTCCACTTCCACACAGGTCTCCTGGGCCTAGGCTTCACTAGGCCTTGTCTCCCAGTCCTACACAGATAATGACACAAGCATACTTAACAAAAATATCAGAGGGATCTCTGATCTACAGCCATTAAGAAAACAATACTATGTTTTCAAGCTATTAACCAGTGTTACCCATAAGCTGAACTGTCGTACACTTGCCCACAAAGTTTGGCCCCTTGGCTCACAGATCGGGCTCCTTGTCGCACAACAGCAGGCAGTGGGAGAGTTAGGCATGGGGCAGGCAAAGGCATGCCTCTCTCCTTCCCAGCCTTCTGGTGAGCCGAGAGCGAGCCAGTGGGTGGGGAGGTCCGGAGGAAAATGGAGCAAGGTCGGACAGAAGGAGGAGTCTCCTTGTCGTGCTCTATTGTGCACTCACTCATCTCCACTGCTGCCGGCGGGCTCTAGATGCATTGGGGAAGGGGGAGAGACAGCCTTCAACAGGGTAGGCCTTGGTACCTGTTGCCAGCAGCCCCAAAGGAAGACTGCTGCCTCTCCCCTGGCCAGCCTCCAGCTCCCATTCCCAAAGCAAAAGGAGATAAAAAGTTGGGAGAAGACAAAAGAATTCGGGGTTGTTGGTGTTGCATCATCTCCTTGAAATAGCACAATATTAGATGTGTCCAGGGTTCCCAATAATGTGCACCAGACTGTTCTTGTGCACTGATCCCCTCCCCAGCGCATAGCTCATTAGCTCAGCACAGGGGTCCTGCTGGGTTGGGCCCACTCTCCCATCCCCCAGGCTACCACTGCATGGTACCCCACCCTGCCCTGCTCCCTCTATCATCGGGGGGAAGAGGCACAAAGCCAAGCCTCAGCTACCCCCACCAGCTGAGGTCTCCTCCCCCGGGAAGAAAGGGGGGAGCTGCCAGTCCTTTAAAGTGAATGGCTGACTGGTGGTTACACAGGTCAGCTGTTTGCTTTAAAGGACAGGAAACCATTTTCAGTTCTCCCTTTGGCTTCCCTCCACTTGAAAGCGGGGGGACCCAAATAAAGCCCTGAAATGGCTGCCCACCCTTTAAAGCAAGCAGCTGACAGTGAACCCACTGCCATGATCGCTTTAAAGGGTGGGAAGCCCTTTCAGGCCTCCCTTTTGCTTCCTCCCACTTGGAAGCAAGGGGAGCCAAACAGAGCCCTGAAATGGCTGCCTGCTCTTTAAAGTAAGCAGCTGATGGGCAGACCCACCAACTGGTGGCTTTAAAGGTTGGGAAGCTCTTTCAGGGCTCCCTTTTGCTCCCTCTGTTTGGAAGTGAGGGGAGCGAAAGGGAGCTATGAATTGGCTTCCCTGACCATTAAAGCCAGGAGCTGACAGGCAGACCTTTAAAGGGTGGGAAACAGAGCCCTCAAATGGCTGTCCACCTTTAAAGTGAGCAGTTTACAGGCGGACTTGCAGGGTTGCTCAATTTAAAGGGGGAAGCCATTTCAGCCCACCTTTTCACTTCCCTCCAGCTTGGAAGGGAGGAGCCAAAATGAGCACTTTAATGGCTGCCTGCTTTTAGAGGGGGGCTCTCTTTCTTTCTTTTTTCTTCCTTCTTTTCACCCCTCCCTCCCTTCCCTCTCCCCAATTTTTTGCTTTCTTTCCCTTTCACTCATTTTCTTTCTCTCTTTTTCTTTCTTTTCCTTCTTTCTCTTTTCCCCTTTCTTTCCATTTCTCTCTCCTGTTGCTCTTTCTTTCCCTTACTTTCTTTCAATTTCTTTTTTTCCATTTTTCATTCAATTTCTTTTCTGTTCTTTCTTTCTTTCCCTTCTTTCTCTTTCCCCCTTTTTTCTTTCCCTTACTTTCTTTCAATTTCTTTCTTTCCATTTTTCATTCTATTTCTTTTCTTTCTTTCTTTCTTTCTTTCTTTCTTTCTTTCTTTCTTTCTTTCTTTCTTTCTTTCTTTCTTTCTTTCTTTCTTTCTCTTTCCCCCTTTCTTTCTTTCCCTTACTTCTCAGTTCTTTCTTTTCCTTTCTTTCCCTTTTTTCTTTCCCTTTCTTTCCATTTCTTCATGTTTTGTATGTTTGTAAACTGATTTTTTTTAAAATAATTAATTAAAAATTAGGCTTGCTCACAACTTATGCTTGTACATCTTTTGGCTCACAAGGTAGAATTTTTGTTCAGAACAGTTGACAGTTTAGAGGGAACATTATAACCAAGCAAATAAATCTTCAGGCAACATTGGCAACAGTACCACCACTGATTAGAATAAGACAATCTGTAAATGTGCCAGAGAAACCAAGCACACAGGAAAGCTACTTATGTCTCCTTCCCCCTTCCCCCTTCCCCCACCTCATGGTCTCTTTCTTTGAGTTGCTACTAATGGTTCCCTTGACTACCCATTGACTCTCAGTGGTGAAAGAAAAAGTGGATGCTTCAAAGGGGAAGGAGGGGGGGGGAAATAAACAAAAATAACCTCCTATTCTTCATTTTCTCACCAGGGCATCTGTCCTTCCACACCTTCTCTTCTGAGCTAACGGACCTCCATCTCCTCTGCCCCGTCTTCTGCTTCCCCTACCAGCATCAGAAGTAGTGGTCATCATCAATAAGCCCAGCAGGTGGACAACACCTGGTTCTCTGCTCCTTCATCTCAGTCTCCCCTGTCCTGCCTTGTCAGATCCCCACCCCTGCTGCTGAGATTATGTGGCAAAAGAGTCATATGTGTGTCTGTAGCAATGGGTTGCTGAACACCACTTTATAGCCACCTAGAAAGAAACTAAATGAATACTAGCCCACCCACAAAGCCATATGGTCAGAAAAATCCAGTTATGAAAATATCAGTAAAGTTCCCAGACCATTTCTTTATACCCGTGAAATGAAAATAATTTAAAAATTGTAGCATACCAAATTTATTTTCCTAATTTACAAAAAATTCTAAAATCTGCTGTATTGTCTATACATAAAAATTAGTCCCTGTAAGTAGATGGATGTGCTTGCATACACTTGGCTTTGATCAGCTGCTTGTATTCGTATTATTTTCTATATTATCCAATTATTTATTTAGTTATTATTTGGACTTTTAGGTTGCCCTTCTCTGCAAGCTAGGATCAGGGCAGTTTACATCAGAACAGAACAATAAATAATCTAGATTAAGTTAATCTAATAAACTACAGCAGGAACAATAAACATAACAGGCTATTCCAAGGTGGCAAGGAATGTTGACAAAAATTGCATCGTCTCCTGAGGGCAGGGGAGGGGGAGACTCAAGAGCACCAGACTTCTTAGGGTCCTGTCCCTGTCCTCCACCAAATGCCTGGCGAAACATCTCTGCCTTACAAACCTTGCAGGAAGGTAGTAAATCCTGTGAATGTTCACTAGTTACAAGTGTTTCCTGCTGTTACTATTACAGCTGCATTAGGCTCATTCCAGGTGAGATCTGAATTCTGGTGTAGAAAGTCCCTTTAACCTTTTGCTCACAGACCCAATTAAGCCTTTTGGAGAAGGCAAATTTAGTACAAGTTGTACATTACAGGCTTAGACTGAAAAACAGTCCTGATGATTGCTAGTCTTTTGCTATAATTGGGGTTTGAAGCAATTCAACGGGGAGGGAGGCAGGGAAAAAGCAAACACATACTAACTTTTAAAAGTAGTTTGCTAATCCACTAAAGTGCCTGTGACAACTTTCTGCATTTTACCAGTGGGAGTTGTGCCTTGCTGAGCCACTTGAAAGATTCTTGCTGAGCTTTCCACTTTATGTTAGAGATATTTGCCACCCTGCATATCTCTAAAAATGTTCATGGAAAAAGTACAAAAACACCCACCCACCCACCCACAGTAAATCACCTGGATAGAATGCTTACTCTGGGTCAAATGGATCTACTGATGGGTACAAATCATCATTCTCTTCCACTCCCAACAGAGATGGTCTTTTCACTGGCTCGTGTGCTATACACTTAGGAATTGTTGACAAATTCATTTGCTGTAGACTACAGCCTAAGTTTTATACAAATGTCTAATAGAAAAACAATCTTGCTGTGAAAGCAGAAGAAAGGGACCAGGGTGGGGGGGAGGAGAGATGGAAAGACAAAGAGGGCATTTTAAATGGATTGCCTTCCCAGAAACCCAAAGGAAAGGGATGCTGATAGGCTTCAAAAGGAGCAAGGGAAAGGGATGACAGAATGTCAGGACCCACAGCCAAACAACAGAGCACACACTTCTAAGAAAGGTTTTACTTTATTGTTAGTACTATGGTTGCAGTAACATAGTCACTGTTAGGAGTGATGAATATAGAACAAGCATATAGTGATATAGAGGATTCAACAGGTCCCCCCACCACCTCCTGTGAGCCAATCGGCCCATTTCCCACAGGCGGGAAAGAATAACCAATGGTCAAGGCTGAGAAACGAAACTAGTCCCACAGTTAATTAATGTGGAGACACTACACAGACAGGAGTACAAGACAGGAGTACGTATCTGTGTGTAAAGAAAAAAAAGGAGTACAAGGTCACCAATAACTATGAGAGAAGCAGGAGAGGGAAGGAATGTGGAACCAGCTTGTACAGAGGTCAGGCAGGCGGGCACCAGGCCTATAAACCATATGGCAGCCTAGCTGACATTGGGTTGAGGGAAATATTATATATTTGTAAAAGCTTTATATTTTTTTACATTTCCCTTCCAAAAATGAATAGTCTGAAATGCGTATTAGCTTTAAAAACACCAATATCAACCTAATGCTGAGTGGACCAGGAGCATTTTGGACCAGAAATATCAGTCACTTTGATAACAGAAAGTCCCAGTATAAATATTTTAAATAAATAAAAAAATCAATATTAATTAAGGACTCTGTTTTCCTAAAAAGTACAAATAAGCAGCCAGGTAAATTATGCAGATGAAAAAAAAATTGCACAGTGTCCTTATTTTGCATAATTTATTATGGTTCTGCTAGGCATGGGTTGGGGGCAAAGAGCTACACAGGGCCTTCATAATCTGCTTCTAGCGACTGGAAATCTTATTCAGTTTGGCTTCGAGATTTCATGAGACATTTGGTTGGATCCTCCGCAGTATTTCCACCCACCACACAGTGTGATTCTTAGTTCCACCCTTCCCCAGCAGCCTGATATACCCCCTGGAATCTTACTCTTGAGTGGACCCCCAAGAACAGGATTTCAGGGGGCACTTTGAAGAGGGGGGATAATAAAAGTTGTGCTCCATGGGTTTGATATATCATCTTTTCTGCTTAACATCATTATCTGGAGGGAGAGGGCACTGAGGGTCACTTAGTGAGGGGCAGGGGGTGCCGCCCTCAGGTGGGTGCCCAGTAACCAGCAGTGCATCTCCATTCCCCCCTTTTTACTTCTGTTTATGAGGGTTGACCCTCATTAAGCATGATGTGTGATTTGGCGCTGGTGGCCATTTAAGATTGACTCTAGTCATAGTGTCGAGAAAGGGCAAGGGCCCAACTAAAAGGAAGCAATCAGCCTCCAAGCCGCCCCCTAAAACAGTTTCAGCAGCACACTCCTCCTTGGATGAAGATGATGAAGTGCAGGAGAGGCGTTTGATGCCCGGGGAATAATGGTAGTTTGGGGAAGGGTGGATTTCCCAAGGTTGGCCAGAAGGGCTCTCTCTTTGCAATTTAATCAATCGGTTTTGGCATGTATTTCCACCTTAGAGGGCACTTCCAGCTCCCGTCCCCATAGGGGGAGCGGCGAGGTGGCCCTGGGTCAGAATGAGGCAAGCCAGACAGGGGTGAATCTATATAAAATGTTTTATAGGTGGCATATAATGCCAGAGAAATTAGCCAGAATGTACCCTGGAATGTCTGATAAATGTTGGAAATGTAAGGTACGGGTGGGAAGCTTTTTTCATATCTGGTGGAAGTGTAAAGAGGTGATGTTATACTGGAGAAGAGTGCATGAGATGTTACAAAAAATATGTTTGATGTCGCTACCATTTAAACCTGAAATGTTTTTACTTAATATTATGCCTGATGTAAAAGATAAGAAAGTTAAGCACTTAAGTATACGTATAGTTACAGAAGCAAGAATTCTTTATGCGAAGTACAGGAAGAAATCAGAGATACCAACGGAAAATGGACTTTTGACAAAAAAAAAAAATTGAACAGCCAAAATGGATATATTATTAGACTTGTTAAAAGACTGAAGTAAACAAAAAGTGAGAGACAATTAGATACCATTTTATGACTGGGTGGAAAGAAACTTTGAGGACCACGAACAATAAATATAACTATCACTAACTTGGAGAAACTCTCACTTGAATGGCATAGAACCTTTTTTTCCAGGAACCATTATAGAAGATTTTAGCGAGCTGATTAAGTGTTACCAGCTTTAGTAAATATTTAAAAGAAAGAGATCTGGAAACAGAGAATTAAGACAGAAAATTTGTAACAGCTTTTATATAAACTTGATGGAACTTCCCTTTATGTCTTATCCCATCTCTTGGAGCCTTGTACCCTTCCTGTCCTATAATGTGTTAAAACCAACTAAAAATTTATATACAAAAAGAAGTTTACTGGCTCTGATTGTGGAGGTTCCCTTTAGTCACCTTGGCTAGTAGTCATTGATGGACCTATCCTCCATTAATCCATCCAATCCTCTTTGAAAGCCAACCTGAGTCCCTGCTACTACCTTCTAATCCCTCATGTTCCCTTTCTCTACTGTGCTGTACTGCTACAGTTTGCTCCTCAGGGAAAGGGAAAACATGCCCTTTGAAGGGTTAAAAGGTAGGGAGAATGACATTCAGCAGCAAGCTGTCCTATGACTCTATGAGTTGGGCTGATATATGACATTTTCATGATGGTAGTTCTAAGCCTGTGGAATGTTTCCACCTTCATCGGCTAATGCTTGGGTGAACAGATTGAACTCTAGCAAAAGTTCTTCACTGATTCACAGTGATTCACTGATTCACAGTGGATTCATATGGGTGACTTCCTTCCACTTTTGCCATCATCTTAACCTGATTTGTGTTGATCTAGTACTTGGATATAATTGCATTTCCCATTGTATGATTTATTTTAATTCTTTTTCATCCCCCCCATTCTGTTTCCCTTTCTAATACCAGAGTTAAACCAGTGTCTTGATCAAAGGATCATTATATATTATCATAGAGCAAGACACATGATTGCATATTAATATCCCTATTATGTCTGCTGAATAGATGGTTAGTGAGGGATGGGAAGCCCCAAAAGGTAAAATCAGTTTTGAAGAGGTCCATAGTGGTCTCAGGACTGGCAAATAGTGATACCGGAAAAATAATCATTTTGCAATTGGTTGAGAAGTCATTACACAGGGTACTAGAGAAGAAACATGTTATAGTTGCAATCCTTTCCAAAGCTGTGGTTAAGGGAGCATAAACATGGATCAAAAGTCTCAGAATTGCTCCATAGTTCCATTAAGAAATAACCTGTATTGGCACTGAATTAAACTGGACAAAAATAAGGTATTTTTACACCCCCACCTGTTCCATATCATCTAGTTCTCATTTTGTATTCATCTTGTTTGAAATATCCCTACAGAGAATGATTTGCTGCTGGAAACAAAACTATTTCTCTGTGATTTAGAATGTTTGTCACTGAACAAGATTATTCAGACTGATTAAATTTCAAACAAGTCAAATGTATGGTAAATGCTACAGAGGCAGGAGGGAAAATTGGTCCAAGAGTTGGCACATTATATTTGTTTCGGGGTTCTTCTAGGTACCTGTAACTTTCCATAATACAGACTAACTGTGTATCACAACTTCGTTTGCAACACAGTCCTGTTTAAAAATGTTGAGGCCTTCTCAGTATCGGAGCCTTATTTTTCTGACATTGCACACATTCTTCATGTAGTTTGAGAGAACTTGATTTAGGAATACAAGATGCCAAACTTTATATCTCCATGAACAGTCAGTTATTTTGTTTCTAGTTCCACCCTTATTTCTGCCAACTAGTGCTGTCTACCCATAGAAAGGCAAGAGGAGGAGTCTTTACTTACTCCTGTTTCCCTGCCTAACAACAGACCCTTTGAAGAAAATGGTCATGACTTTTTGCACAGCTACTGAACTCCATGATGCCAAGCTGCCCAAGGATGTCTATTCATTATCTCTCTATATAATAATTGTGTTTTAGGGTGGCACTTTGCAGCTCTCCCATTCTCTGTGCAATGAGCTCCCTCAGCCATTGGCCTGTCAGCCACCACTCAAGAGTACTCCCATGCCATTGGCCAGGTGCTGGGTCTGCTCCTCTTCCCTGCCCATTCCCCCTTCAGCCACTGTACCCTGTCAGAATTACTGGCAAATGGCTTTCTCTCTTGATGAAGACACTTCTCCTGCTTGTCTCCTGTGTGGGACTAACTTTCCCCTCAATGACTGTTGATATGTGTAACAAAATGGCAGTTACCTGTGTTTGTAAGATGGCTGCCGTGTGGTTGTTTGTTTAAAATGTTCCCCCATAAGGTTTAATTGAGCTGTAGTTCCAGAGAGGGGCCTTCATGTGTATGACTCACTGGGTTGAATGGGGCTTCCTCATCTGCTAGCCTACAGTTCCCAGCTGCCCCAAGGCCAGAAAGTGTGGGAAAGAGGGACTGTCCCAAGGGACAGGGCAGCATCAATATAGACTCCAGCCCATCCAGGGAGGAGGCAGTCGTTGTCCTACAAGAGTTTAGGAAATGCTCCTGCTGCCTGTGCTAACAAGGCTGTCCAAGACACAAGCCACAGACGTGGGGGAACCCTGGGAGGCAGCAGAAATTCAGCCATTCTACAGTTGGTTGGACTGGGGAATGAATGGAAGTTTCCCTGCTCTCTTGGGCAAGAGAGAGAGGCTGAAAGAGGATTGCATTTAACTCCTGTTGATTCATGCCATTGGTTCATAGTGTGTGCTTAATCGGCACACTTAAACTGCAGCTCCGGGGGGGGGG
>NW_015167589.1:10029-35306 GCF_001447785.1 Gekko japonicus | reverse complement strand
TGCCAGTCCTCCACCAGCCCATCCAATGATCCCACAGAGCATCACAGGGTCCATCTGGATCTGCAAGTGAGCATAAATATGCTCGCCACCCAAAAAAAGGAAGGATTCAGTTTTGCCCAGTCGGACGTTCAGGGTGAAATGGTCTGCCCATGGCACTGCATCAGCCATCAGATCCACATTTATCCCCATCCCAAAAATCAAATCCAGTGTGAGGCCTGCTTGGTGTGTGGATGCTGATACAAACTGAGAGAGTCCCAGGGCTTCCATGGATAACACTAGGTCCTTGGCCTGAGAAGACACTGTGTCATTGACATGGAAGTCTCCCAAGACTGTGGTATTCCACTGTCCAACCAGATACAGTGTCTAACAGGCCAGGCAGGGTATCTGCTTGTGTGTTAGGTGGACGGTACACCAGCCAGATAGCCAAACTCTCCTCGGCATCCCACACCAGGCCATGTAATGCAAATCAGACACCATTTTCTGTTTGCTTGCTGAGGTTACTTGACAAAACTTTGGTCTGAGGCTTCTAGGCCTGTTTAGGCCAGGAATGCTTGTTAGAATGCCTCTAATGAGGCACCTGAGAGTCTCCTTGGAGACAGGGGACGACCCTGATAAGAAGGAGAGTTATGTCCTTAACTCCTCTTGCAGCTGGTACTTAGCTGTGCCGGCCTGTGGGGCCATTAATTAATTAACACATTCCCAAGTGAATGCACCTGTGTGTGTGGGGAATGAGACCATCTTCAGAATTTTAGGTTTCGTTTCCCTAGAGCTCAAAAACAAGTATTATGGGATAGCTTTGGTCACTTTAGTTACAGCAAGGTTGACATCACTTTGCAAGACTGTGAATGGTTAACAGGCCTGAATCATTCATAGCCTTTTTCTATAAGAACTTTGGTTCTTAGTGACCATGTAGGATTCTTCTGGGGTCTTGGCCAAGCCAGGTTAAGACTCTGAAGCAACCCTCACTATGTCTTGAATACTTGGGATACCATCCTGATGGGAATTGCACTCTGTGTCTCAGGACTTTTTTGCACCTCTAAACCTGATGTGGGTAAACTGCTTGTATATTGCTTGTAAGTATTTAGCTATGCTGGAAAAGCCTAGATTTATTGTTTTGTCCTTCACTGCCTAAAGTCTCGTGTTTTATAACTTTGCACAATTTACTTAAATAAAGAAACTTATATTTTTACTTGGATTGGGTTATTGACTCCACGAACTTCAAAGCCTAAATCTTGTGTCTTGGACTGCAAGGTCTTTCTACTACCAATTGTGTCTTTTTGTTCAAGCCTGTGGTGGAGACTGCAGACTTGTTCCTTGAGCTGTGTTCCTGTGTCAGCCTGGAGATTTGGGTGACTTTGCTCCAGACCTGTTGGGAACTCTAAAAGTTATCTGGTGGCAGACTATCTTTGATTAACGTGCTTGGGTTACTTGTTCTGTTGAACCCAAACTGTGGCCCTGGAGAGGACCCAGACTGTGATAGGCCAATACATTCAGTGCCACTGATTTTTGGTGTGGGGAACATCCTAAAGGAAAAAGAATCTCAGATGGGCAACAGCACACCCACCCCACCCAATTGTCGATGATTGGTTCGAGATCGAGAAGCAGGGGGGCAAGTTGGTTAAGGGCAACTGTTTCACCCTCCTGCACCCAGGTCTCAGTCACACGAGCCGAGTCTATACTAAACTCTGCAAAATACTCTTGCAGAATGGAGATTTTATTATTGATAAACCTGGCACTGAGCAACACCAGTGTCGGAGATGGTAAACAATCCTAGCCACACAACCGACATTCTTCGGGATGGGACACAGGTGGGAAGAGTTCTGAGCTTTTCCATTTCTCCAGCGTCTTCCATTCCATGTAGCACAATATCTCCCAGTCCCACTGCTATATCTCCCTTGACCCTCTATCACCGGTATCCCCAACCCTTGCACGACCCCCTGCTCAATGTTATCAGACCCACTAGCATCGAGCAGTGCAAACCAATCCAGTAAATGCATTGCCTGAGAACCTAATAGCTACCCTATACAATCCAGCCCTTATACCAACCCTAGAAAATGGATAGCCAATAAATCAAACCGTAGAGCTCTCACTCAGAGTTTCTTCCTGGTTGCCATTTTAGATCAAAGATGTAAAGGTTTCCAAGGATAACAAGAAGATGTCCAACAAGTGACCAGTTGAATTACACTTAATATTTATCATTTGCTAGATTTTACTCCTTATTGTAAGATATTGTTGATTCACATGGCAACTTTCCAACATCAGGAAGTATTGTTTAGACTGAAATAACAATGTAAGCAGTTCAAGTTCTTACTTTGACTTTTTTTTTTGGGGGGGGGTCATCTTATATTCTTCATTCTGCCACATCGTCATGCATAACACAGACTCTTGTTTTTTTTAAAAAAAAAAATGGACAATGGGAAGTTTATATCCATCATCAGTCTCTGCTGTGTGTGTCGATGAGTTTAATCTCTTTACAGTGTAGCTGTGCTATCAGAGGAATGTGATTTAAGTACCCATACAGAGGGTGAAGGAAAAGACCTTAAGAACTGACTACAAGCCACAAATAAAATAGCTCTGCAAAGGATCCTGGAGATCTACTTGCAGTCATAGTAGACCATACTGACCTTGACAGAATCATGGTCTGACTCAGTATAAGACAGCTTCATGGGACTGTGTTCAAGCAGTACATCCTTTTACACAGATATTCATTTCAGCAAAAGATATTGGTTTACCCTGTTCTGATGTCATACCCTTTTCAGATTTCTTGGTTATAAGGCATTTTACACAGGGTTATATCGTGTAGACAAATATTCAATCATGGGAAAGAAGCAAAAAAGAGAGTTACTGTCTCTATAGCCCAGTAAATGAGCTCTACAGCTCAGTAAATAGAAATATCACATTTCAAGGCGTGAAAGCAAGAGAGCTCATTTGTGGCTTATAGTTCTTATTCTCTTTATGACATTCCCCAAATAGATTCTCTTTTTTTCCCCCTACCACTAGTATTGACAGGCGTAGAAGAAGAAAAAAGATTTTCACTGTTTGTTCTCCCAACCTTCTCAAAGACAACAACTTTTCAATAACAGATAAATACCGAGCCAAGTTGAAATGAAGCCTTGATCTTGTCATACCAGCTTTTAAGTATTATCGATTTCTTGGCTTGGGTTCTAAGTACAAAAAAACCGAAAGACCTGGAGAGACAATGCAGTACAATGACTCCGGGCATTGTAACCAAACAGTCTAGACACTGAGGGTAAAACATAGTCCCCTTGGGGACATGGAGGGTCCATTTTTAAACATTCTCCAATGTAGTGTTGGGGTTTAGGAATGCAGTACAAGTCACACATTTAAGAAAAATCTATCAACAGTATATCTGATGCTACTGAAACAGAGGACACTGTCCATATAAAGTTCACCTAAGGGTAATTTCATAGAAAGCTAACTTGATCTCAACAGATCTCAGATGCTAAGCAAAGACCACCAAAGAATACCAGGGTTGCTACAAAGAGCCCGTTATCTGGGCCAGATAATGCGCGGGGGGGAAGGTGTGGCTGTTGGCACCATCAGACGCAACAGTGGTGCAGCGGGGTTTCGTCAGTCGGAGGCTGCGGCAAAGCTGCGCGCCGGTGCGATCACACCACCTGATTCTGTCAGCAGCCCATGGCAAACGGGTTGCTAGTACTTCTTGGCAGGTATTTTTTAACAGCAGGTTTTCGGCAGGAAGCCATGGGTGCGCTACACTTGCCAAGTGGCAGTGTGATCACGCATGGATAATCCGCCCAGCATACGTGGCTCTCCCGCGGCAAATTAGCCATCTGAATGGGGCCAGAGTCAGACAATGGCAAACTACCTCTCAATGTCTCTTGCCTTGACAACCCTAGTGGGTTGCCATAAGTCGGCTGCAACTTGACAGCAAAAACAAACAAACAAATAATTATGCAATATTTAGGAGAAATATGTTTGCCAGGGTGATACATCAGGGGATCCTCCACAGAGAATTTTCTCCCCTTTTTTGTGGAAAAATGTGTGAGGCTGCTACCAGAATGAAAGATTCCTTGCACATTTTAATCACTGCCCTCCATCCCCAACTTCCTGATCAGACAACGCAAGCCGGGAGTTCACATTCCTTGACTGAGCACAAAGGGGAGTGCTTGGCATTAACATGGGATGCATTTTCATGATGGTCTGGCACAGTGCCTATGCATTCACCTACACATATGCTCCACAGGAGAGAGCAGGGGAAATTGTTATACTGGGCCTTCCCGGGACTGCACAGAGCCTCAAATATTTTGCACATACCCATATTTTTTTCCAGCTGACATCACTGATTTTAATATATGCCTGAGACTAATCAATTTCAGTGGTACTTCACATGTAAGGTAAAGGTAAAGGTTTCCCTTGCTCAAAAGCCAGTCGAATCTGACTCTAGGGTTGTGGTGCTTATCTCTATTCCCAAGCCGAAGAGCCAGCGCTGTCCAAAGACGTTTCCGTGGTCATGTGGCCGGCATGATTAAACGCCAAGGCACACGGAATGCTGTTACCTTCCCACCGAAGTAGTACCTATTTATCTACTTGCAATTTCTTGTTTTTGAACTGCTAGGTTGGCAGGAGCTGGGACCAGATACTCCTTACTTCTCATGTACCCCCCTCTTTTTTGGTTATGTCTAAATTCTAAATTGATGGATTACAGGTGGAGAGGGAGAAGTGGGGGGTGGGTGCTCACTACTTCATTGCTTTCAATAAGTGTTTTCCCTTTTGTTCATAAAAAGAATAGCCCAGTCTGTCATTTTGAAGGATAGATGCAGAAGGACCTTGAAGTTACATAGGCATATCAGGTTACTGCACGGATATTGTAAAGATTAAACCTTCGTGTTAACAGACACATCGTTTTAAATATTTGCTACATCTTTTGAAAACATTCTTAATAATTAATCGGTGGATGTTTAATTCATGTTCAGTGACTGCCCAATTAACTCAAAATGTAAATTTAATTTGAGGCAGAAGAGAAAGGAAATACTGTCATGGTTGGCTTTTCAGGCTGCCCTTGCGATCTGAGAACAGGGACACTGTGTTTTCAAGACTAATCAGTCATAACTACACAGGGCTGACAACCACCAGGCCCGGCCATTGATGCTGCTTTCTCTTCCTCCTCAAATACTCAAAATAACAGGACTTGCTGCACCTCTCTTCTTCCTGTTCCCTGCAAGAACCCTTATTATGATTGCTCCTAAATTCTCTAGGATTGCCAGTTCTTGGCTGTGGTCACACACACTGACCAATTTCACACAAAAGCTGTGCCACAGTCATGCCTCCCTTTGCCCCGCTTCTATTGGTCAATTTCCCACTCGAAGCCATGTGGCCGCATTTTGACCCGCGGCTTCTCCCAATTTTTCCTGTGGTTTCGTGATCCTGTTTTTTGAGGATCACAAAACCGCGGGAAAAATCGGGCGAAACCGTGGGTCAATTTCACACAAGCTGCTGCGCGGCCACGTTTTGCCCTGCAGCTTCGTGCGATTTCCCCCGCGTCTACTCAATCCTCAAAAAACAGGATTGAGTAGACACGGGGAAAATCGCACGAAGCTGTGGGGCAAAATGCAGCCGCGCAGCAGCTTGTGTGAAATTGACACTTCCCATCGGGCCAAAGAGAAGAGTGAGCGTGGAGCAGCGCTTGTGGGAAATCACCCCGTGGATCAAAATGCGGCCGTGCAGCTTCGAGTGGGAAATTGACCAATAGAAGCAGGGCAAAGGGAGGCGCAACCGCAGTGCAGCTCTTGTGTGAAATTGGTCACTAATTCCACTTTCAATCCACTTTCAGCGCATTTTTCAATTGAATTCTTACTGTGTGAACTGGTAAAATCCAGTTGGAAAGTGGATTGAAAGTGGATTATTTAGTGTGTGTGACCGCAGCCGTTGAGAGACCAAAGAAATAGTGGTACCCAGGCATGATATTGAGGCAAATTTCAGGGGAGCACGTATGAGAACAGAAACTGTCTGGCTAAGGGTAGAGTTCAATTGGAAAGTGGCAGAGACTACCTTTACTGGTATGCCACCAAGAATCTAAAGAGTACGGATGTGTGTTTTTTTTTCTGTGTTCAAGCCTTTGCTATCCAGCAATCTACCCAAGTTACACTGTAGTACAAGTATTTGCAATGCGCTGTAAAAAGGGAGCTCTAGTCTTAATACATTTTAGATATCTGAAAATTATCACTATAGGTTCTTTAATTTTAATTTTTTTTACCTTGAAGCTAAGCCTCTTCAGTTCCTTCAGGCTCTCCTAATCTCTCTCTCTCTCTCTCTCTCTCTCTCTCTCTCTCTCTCTCTCTCTCTCTCTCTCTCTCTCTCTCTCTCTCTCACACACACACACACACACACACACACACACACACACACACTTTACCATACTACACCCTGTGGGCACTCGTCCGCATTTTTACACTGAAGAAGAAAGAACAAATAAAGTATAACCCCCCTTCCATTACAAGTATTTACATACATTTGGTCAAAGAGGAGTGAATTTTAGTTAGTAAGTACTTCTGTATTCTTAAGGCCCTGTTGGGTACCAGAAACATATTTTGTCACAACAGATACCAATCTCCTCATAAAAGTTGAGACCCTGTCCTAATTTGGTGCCATGTAGCAAGTAAAGGTGGCACAATTACAGAACAGGCTGTGGGCTCTGCCGTGGAGGGCCACCCATGATGGACAGGCCACAGCTGAGAACTCAGACCAAGCGTGATCCCCCTGGAGAAGGAAATGGCAACCCACTCCAGTATTTTTGCCAAGAAAACCCCATGGACAGTATCAAAAGGCTAAAAGATATGACGCCAGAAGATGAGCCTCTCAAGTCGGAAGGTGTCCAATATGCTACTGAGGAAGAGCAGAGGGCAAGTACAAGTAACCCCAGAAAGAGTGAAGCGGCTGGGCCAAAGCCGAAAGGACACTCAGTTGTGGATGTGTCTGATGGTGAAAGGAAAGTCCGATGCTGCAAAGAACAATACTGCATAGGAACCTGGAATAAGGGAAGCTGGACGTGGTCAAAAATTAGATGGCAAGACTGAACATTGATATCTTAGGAATCAGTGAACTAAAGTGGACAGGAATGGGCGAATTTAACTCAGAAGACCATTATATCTACTACTGTGGCGAGGAATCTCATAGAAAAAAATGGTGTGGCCTTTATAGTCAACAAGAGAGTGCAAAAGTCAGTACTGGGATACAATCTCAAAAATGACAGAATGATTTCAGTCCGATTCCAAGGCAAACCATTCAACATCACAGTAATCCAGGTCTATGCCCCAACCACTGATGCAGAAGAGGCTGAAGTGGACCGGTTCTATGAAGACCTACAACACCTCCTAGAACTAACACCAAAAAATGATGTCCTCATCATCATAGGGGACTGGAATGCTAAAGTAGGAAGTCAAAAGGTAACTGGAATAACAGACAAGTTTGGCCTTGGAAAGCAAAATGAAGCAGGGCAAAGGTTAACAGAGTTTTGTCAAGAGAACACACTGGTCATAGCGAACACCCTTTTCCAACAACCTAAGAGGCGACTCTACACATGGACATCACCAGATGGGCAACACCGAAATCAGATTGACTATATAATTTGCAGTCAAAGATGGAGAAGCTCTATCCAGTCAGTAAAAACAAGACCTGGAGCTGACTGTGGTTCAGATCATGAGCTACTCATTGCAAAATTCAGACTTAAACTGAAGAAAATTGGGAAAACCACGAGGCCATTCAGGTTTGACCTAGATCGCATCCCTGATGAATATACAGTAGAGGTGAAGAATAGATTCAAGGGTCTGGATTTGATAGATAGAGTGCCTGAAGAACTATGGACGGAGGTTCGTGACATTGTACAGGAGGCAGCAATCACCACCATCCCAAAGAAAAAGAAATGCAAGAAAGCAAAATGGCTTTCTGATGAGGCTTTACAAATAGCAGAGGAAAGAAGGAAAGCGAAAGGCAAAGGCGAAAAGGAAAGATTTACCCAACTGAACGCAGATTTCCAGAGAACAGCAAGGAGAGATAAGGAGGCCTTCCTGAATGAACAGTGCAAAGTAATAGAGGAAAACAATAGAATGGGAAGGACTAGAGATCTCTTCAAGAAAGTTGGAGAAATCAAGGGAGCGTTCCATGCAAAGCTGGCCATGATAAAGGACAAAAACGGTAGGGACCTAACAGAAGCAGAAGAGATTAGGAAAAGATGGCAAGAATACACAGAAGAACTATACAAGAAAGACCTCGATGTCCTTGACAACCACGACAGTATAATCACTGACCTCGAGCCAGACATCCTGGAATGTGAAGTTAAATGGGCCTTAGAAAGCATTACTAACAACAAAGCTAGTGGAGGTGATGGTATTCCAGCTGAGCTATTCAAAGTCCTAAAAGATGATGCTGTTAAAGTGCTGCACTCCATTTGCCAGCAAATTTGGAAAATGCAACAGTGGCCACAGGATTGGAAAAGGTCAGTATACATTCCAATCCCAAAGAAGGGCAATGCCAAGGAATGTTCAAACTATTGCACAATTGCACTCATATCACACGCTAGCAAGGTCATGCTCAAGCTCCTACAAGCTAGGCTTCAACAGTACGTGGATAGAGAACTGCCAGAGACCTGCAACGTGTAAAATTTGGTCAGTTTTGGTTCTGCCCCCTGTATTGCTTGGGGATGGTACCAGTCATCATGTGTGGTTCACTCAGTTTGTTGTGTGGTTAATTCAGTCTTCATTTTAGGTGCTGCTGACTGTCGGATGAAGAGCCAGGTTATACGGTGTATGCGGTCACGGCACAGTGTTTTGGGCCACTCACTGGGCTAAGAGGATGCACATCGGGTCCTAGTCGGGCCTTAGTGAGAAGGTTGATGTCAAACGGTTGGGCTGAAGAGGCATGAGTTGGCCTGGGCTCATGACAATGTTGTTTGAGGAACTGCGTTGTCCTCCTCCTTGTGTGTTAATTATATACCTGGATAATAATGACCTGGGTTTAGTTAAAGATAAAGCTCTGGTCATCCAGGCCAAGTCTGATTTGGTGACCATTAAGGGATGGTGGCCAGGGGTGCAGATAATGTTGTCTGCAATATTACTCCACAGGGTTTGGCGCAGCCTGGGGGACCCTAGGTGTTTGGACTGGGCACAGTGAAATGCCAACCACCAGCTGCATAATGCCTTGGAAGGTGGCTTAGGCCTCTTCCTTCTGTACCCCAATATACGGGTCGAGTTGATGGACCTGTACAGGGAGGACAGGGTGCACCTTTCGAACAAGGGCAATGATATTTTCTTGGAAGACTTGCGGCGAGGGGTGTGGGTGGCTTTAGGCTGCTAGGTGGGAGCAAAGGCCTAAGCAGAGGCTTGGCCTTTGCTGTGGTGGTGCAGTGTGGTTAGGAAGCAGAAATGGTGAGCACCTGGGCATTCTTTCCAGTTGGAAGTAAGGGGTCCTCCAGGAATGGCTTTTAAGTCTTGTGGCTCAGGGCTGGGAATGGAGATATTCCTTGGAACACCTGGGCTCAGCTTATCTTGGTAGGCTGTGCAGCTTCTAGGATGGCAGGCCAGGGGTTCTTCTAATATCTAGGCCACTGATTGAGAGCCACAAGGATGGCTTGAGGTCAGGGTAGCTGCCCCACTCATGGAGGAATGTGAGGCAGGCAGGACACCTGCCCTGTTCTTTCCGCACAGATAGGCATTCCCTTGCCAGTTGTTCAGTTACAAATAGTTAATAAAGTGGCCCTTGTTAAATCCATATGTGGTGTCTTTCTCTTCATTCCAACTGTGGGGGCAATGTATACATTTTACATGGGAAAAAACCAGTGCAAGGAAACTACACAAAAATAAACATGTTCAATTTCACAAGGAAAAAAGAATAGAAACAGCAAGGATGCAAAATCGGAAATCATCTTTAGTGGTTTGATCACCAACATTAGACAGTGAAGGAATGTTCCTGCTTCCCATTTTTGTGCCAGTGATATTTCACCTCTAGGTAGAAGATATGGAAATAGTCCATTTCTAGAAGGAACTCTGAACTGTTCTTTTGTATTGTTTGGTGTTATGCATTATTGCATTTTAATAAGATTTTATCTATGACAATCCGATATTGTCCAAAGTGTAACAAAGAACACAGATTGGGTTTCCTTAACAAAAACTTTGTGAGTGAAATGTAGTTCTGGTTTTAAGAATGAAGTGCGGCAAGTTCAGATGTGTTCCAATGACTTATGAACCTCATGGGTAAGATCAGGGCTATTTTTGGGCAGGAACGCACAGGAACGGAGTTCCGGCTGGCTCCCAAGTTGGCCACATCCAGCAGGAACTCATTAGCATAATAGGCCACACCCAACAGCAGGAACTCATTAGAATTGGCTACATTAGGGGTGTGTGGCCTAACATGCAAAGGGGTTTCTGCTACAAAAAAAGCCCTGGGTTTTGACAACAAACAAGGTAAGCAGACTAAGAAGCAAAAGGTGGGTGTGGCTGGATGACCACACTTCTGGTAACATGGGAATGCGGCCTAATATGCTAATGAGTGGTGCAGTCAGGGGTGTGGCCTAATATGCTAATGAGTTTCTGCTGCTAGGTGTGGCCTATTATGCTAATGAGTTCCCGCTGGACTTTTTCTACAAAGAAAGCCCTGGGTGAGATCACTTTCATTTCTATAATACCTAAGGTGATGCTGTTTTTGAAATTGGCAGCAGCATAAGCAACTACCCTGCCCCCCTCTTCCAAATGAGGTGTATAGAAGAAGCAGATGTCCTTGTCTGCAGTGCTCACAGACAGACAGACAGAAATGGCTACATAGTTTAGGCCATGGACTTCATAAAGAAAAGATTGTTATCTGGTACTAAATTCACATTGGATGACAGGGCATTCCTACCTGTTATATTGCAGTAGACTAGAAGTGGCGAAAGTGAACCACTTGCATCAGAATCAATGTGGAAGAAACCAGACATCTTCCCTTGGTGCCTGTAAGCTTCACATGATCTCTCATATATAGCTGAAAGAAAAAGAAACAGACATTTACAGTTAAGAATACAAACAGTAGAAGTTTGGGAATTAAGTACCATGTGATGGGTGCTCATCCCACTGCAAGAAGGTGGCATCGATGTGGGGAACTAGTAATCTACATTATCAAACAGCCATAATGACCTTAGCACACCCTTGCTGCCAACACATTACTACATGTTAACTAGACAGGGTGTAGTAACTACATCACTCTAAAAAAAACCCCCAAAACCCCCCACCCACTGGCTTTTCACATCGATGTAGCTGCAACACAATGAGATTATAAACAACCAAACGACAGTGCTGTCTGTGCCATTTGAAACCATTCATAGATGGTCCTGTTTAACAAGGGAAAAAAACTCATTCATGTGCCAAACCACAATGTTGGCTGGATTTGAGAGAGGTATTAGGAATAAAGCCATTAAGGGAAAAAATAAGGGCTATCGAGGTGATATAGAGCTTGATAATAGGGAATATGGGGTTCAAATACTAAGTGAACTGTAAACTCTTCAGATGGGTTTGGGGGAAATATTTTTTGTTTTACCTATGTGAATGATAATGACCTTTTTCTTGCACTGCTGTGGGGATGAATGAAATGAGGGTTGTAAGTACTTTCGCATCCCAAGCATGATGTAAAAGACTGAAAATTAATTTGCCTCAGTGAATGGATTGCATAAATTACGCACCTCCCGTTCCTCTTTGGAAAGATGTAATCAGTTACTAACATCACACATTAATTTGAGTTTATTAGCCATAGCAGTTTGCTGGATCCCTCCATAAGGACCCCACCCCCTCCTCCAGTTGAGACCCCCTTGGTTAGTGAGGTCCCCATCTTATTTTGGACTTAGTTGTTTCAATAGACACTCCCTTTTACAGCCTAAGTGCCAAGGGGACCTGAAACTAGGGAGTCTCATAAATGCACCTGGGTTCTGCCATGACATTGGAAATTCCCAGGGACAGGAGATGAAGGGTGTGTTGGCATCACAAACTGATTAAGTACAACCTCCCCAAGCGCAGGGTTCTCAGTAACAGAATTCTTAATGACAAAATAATTTTCAACACTGGAATATCCTGGCGTACCCCAGAGTGTCTGCCCTGTTCCTCTTTTTCTTTTTTTAACTCAATCAAGAGGGCATTCAAGTAATTAATTCCCAATCCATCCTGTTTCAGGCGCTATCTCGATTCACACAAATATTTGTGACAATGCAGATCTGGCTCACTTCGACCTAATCAAAGTATGTTAATCATGTTCCCTCACCCAGGCTCTTTGTACCCATGCAGATTTGGCTCACAATAACCTAATCAAGGTATTTCCCCCACCAAAGTTTGACAGCAGTTAACTTTAAACCAGCCAGTGAAATTCAGGCCTTATATCTTGGACCAATCATGTTCCTGGGAAAGTTGGTTCCCATGTCTAGCTATGGGACCCTTCCCCATAAAAAGACCATCCCAACTCAGTGGAAGGTGTGTCAGGTTTCTCACAAACACACACAGACCCCAACAAAACAGAATACACATGCTTTTGTATTCTGCATAGGCAATTCAGAATGGAAGAGAATATTCCAGGGAAAATTGCTATTGGGCCAGATTTGGAAATCGTACAGGTTATATGCGTGATCATTTCAGAGGATGCAAAGAAAATGTAGATTGCAACATGAACTAAATACATGTGTATGTGTGTTGGATGATTTGTTGTGGATCATAGGAAAGGTGCAGAATGCAATATTTCACCCAGCAAAACTATGCAATGGATTGAGTGATAGTCACCCAGATCTTACTGAGAGAGACATACACACATCAGGGATCATGTACGAATCACAGGCTGATTTCGCTCTAGAGCTGCCTCGATGTTGTGCCGCTGTTTGCCTCAATACTATTGGTCAATTTCACACCCGAAGCCGCGGGGCTGCATTTGACCCGCGGCTTTGCCCAATTTCCTCCGCAGTTTCATGATCCTCAAAAAACAGGATCACGAAACTGCGGGGGAAATCGGGCGAAGCCGTGAGTCAAAATGCAGCCCCGCAGCTTTGGGTGTGAAATTGACAATTGTATCGGGGCAAATGGTGGCACAACATCGAGGCAGCTCTAGTGCGAAATCCGCCACAATGTTTGTGCTTCAACTTTTTTTTTTTATGATTCCCCATGCCCATCAAAACTACACCAGTGATATGTTAGCTACTTTATACAGAGATGTGATCAAAAAGAGATTTGATTTGTATAGCAATTTCAGATGGAAGAATGACAAGGTGTTTTTATACACTAATCTGCAGCTTTTACTCCAGTAACATGTTCTGGCAGAAGGTAAACCCCTTGAGGCCAGCTATACTACATTTCTTAACAGCTTTTCTCCTCTATAACTGAAATAGATCTTTTTCAAATCTGTACCTTTTCATTTGTTTTTGTAGGCGGCTGTCACTTTTCCCCCATTTTCTTTGCAGGGTTTTTTTTATTGGTTTCTTTCTTTTATAGCATTGTTTTCTTTATAGTATTTTAACACCATTCTATGCCATTTATACACAACTGAAGTAAAAATAGGTATTGACTTCGAATTTAAATGGTAGGGGCTTGTATCCCACCATTCCATTCAGCACAGCTTGAATCCTTCTTCCACTCTAAGGAGTCTTCCTCAGACAGAAGCAGCTCTTCCGTGGCGAAACGGGGACCCACCCTCAGCCCTGGGAGACCGAGGTGCCGTCCTGTGGCTCGCAAGCCCCTGTTTTGTCCTTCCCACCCGGCCCGGTGGGACTATTTCTCTTCGTTTCGGCTGCCACCACTCACTGAATTAAGTCACCGCCTTCCTTGAGGGACAGTGAGACCCCTCTAGCTAAATTTCCCACCTCGGGAAGTGGTTATCTCAATGTTTGGGCGCCCCCTGGGGGGTTGGCAACCACCAGTTTTAGGCCCGTTTGAGTCCCCTGGCCTCCCTTTGCTCCTGGTAACGTGTAGAGCGGGGGAGTCTAGGTGGTTAAGGCACACCACGGTTTTTAAACTCAATGAAGGAAGATTTATTGAACTATATACATTTTGGGCATAGAAAATAAACTCAGGCACTTCCACACAACCTGGGCACACAAAACAAACAGGATCGAAACGCAAGTCTTCTGTCCCTACCACACACCCTCTCTACCTCGGTAGTGGAGTGCGGCCTCAGGCCAGGATTTGCGGTTCCCTCTTTGGTTGTGGAGAGAAACTCCAGCCCTTCTCCACAGGACTGGCCACCAGCACTGCCACCCTCCTGGCTCTCCACCACGGTCTATAGTGGCCTGGATTGCCCACGGAGGAGTCTCTGGTGACAGGAGTCCCACCTGCGCTCTTCCTTGAGCCTGCCCAGGTCCACGCTGAAGACCAGGCTGAGACTGACTTTTTCCCTCAGGAGCCAAAAAGCCCCCCTCTCCCTGGCCCCACTCCTTGGTTGTGTCCCTCTTTTCCTGCTCTTTCCCCTCAGGGATGCTGGGAAGTGTAGGCAAGGAGGTATGGCAGCTCCATTGTTCCCCATAGAGTACCCCCCACACACAGGTAAGGAACTACCATGCTGGTATCCATTTTAAGGCCTGGCAGCCATTTCGTCACATCTTCCATGAGAGGAAAAGCCATTTCCATTGGAGAAGGGACCTTTACATGAGAAAAGGCTTCAAGCTTTGTTGAGCAGAGTGGTAGGTTACAAGCCACTGCCAACTAAGGTTCCGGTCACAGGCAGAATTAGCCCTGTGATAGGGACAAATGCTGGGCAGATTTTATGGGTGCGATCACACGGGAACCCGTCTGTGTCCCATCTCACACTGGATTTATTTTTAAAGCCTCCGTGTTATCCACACAAACGTGGAACTGTGCATGAGCACAAATGTGAAACTGATACACCAGCTCGCCATTGAGCTAGCCAGCGCGGCACATGCCCCCTGTTCTACGGATTCGCTTCTGTGGTCATGTGCATGCGGGAACCCCAGTTGGGGGGGGGATGCCCATCTGATCGGGAAGCGGTGGCTTGCAATCGCTGCATGTATGATCGTGCCATGCCACTTCTTTCTCCCCCCCCCTTTGCCACGCTTCACCATCAACGTGTGATCGGTGGCTGACGGCCTGAGCATGGAGCCTCGTAGGAACGTCTGATCGACCTACCGTGCTTCATTTTGCTCCAGGGCAAAAAGCCTCACCCCCCCCCCCCCGATTATCTCGTTCGTGTGACCGTGGCCTAAGTTAATCATTTTTGTAATGAATGGTCCTCTTTTGCTCTAATAAATGACTTAGCAGGTTAATACATCGAAACTGGAGTTATGTTGAGGATGATTTAACAGAGAGAACAAATATACTTGATTAGCTAATTGGGCCAGATTGTTTACGCTTAGGAAAAATGGGAAATGTTCATTAATTTTGTGACTCCTCTTAGCTCAGTTCGGAAACTGGAAGCTTTTATATTTTTAAAAAATGGTTTCTCAGCACTCAGGATGATATTTGGTCATCAGTTCCCAGAACAGAACAGCAACATTCAAAAGTAAAACTGATGGGGTTTCTTTATAGGTATAATGTAAAAACAGCATGTAACATATGAATGATGCCAGGATGCTGGGAAACTAATAGAACAGGAAAATCAGTCAAAATATAGGTGAGATGAAAACAATATGTAACAGATCTACAAGCAAGTACAATTACTTTAAATCAGTTCTCTTAAGTACTCCGTGTGTACACTGAAATAGCTATGGCAGCAGCCTGAATGGAGGGATAAGTACAGATGGCGTACTAGTAGGCTGGATCAACCACAGAGGCAAACTAGCCAGTTTCCTTGGTCATGAAAAGTGCTGTCCAGTCACAGCCAATTTATGGTGATCCCATAGGATTTTCAAGGCAAGAGTTACTCAGTGGTAGTTAGTTACTCTGTGTAGCAACCCTCGACTTCCTTGGTAATCCCCCATTCAAATACTAACCAGGGCTGACCCTGCTGAGCTTCCAAGAACTGAGGAGATCAGGTGAGAGACACTGTCATCAGCTATGTAAATTAGCTGGACAAAGAGCAATTGCCTGCACTTCTGGAGTAGGCCCACTTAGGCAGCGTAACAGCATGTGTATTCAGTGGGACATACTCAACAGCCTTTTGATCTCTATTGGCTGCATGGAGCATTGGCAGAGTTGAAAGGGGAGACAGTGAGAAGAAATTATACATGAGAATGAGAAATTCTATCCCAGTCAACTCTTGTGATTTAATATTCTTTTGTTATCCTTTTCAGCATAAAATACAACAGAAGGGACAGAGGAAGCCACATTTAATTCAGGGTAGCCAAAAACCTAGGGACAGTCCTGTATACAGCTATTCAGCAGAGACAAAACACTTTCATAGGAAAGAGTTCTGATCTATATTTGATGAAAATATCAATTTTAATCCATAATTTAGTAACTGAATAATGGGCAAAATATGTTAAGCACAACAGGGGACATCAACCACTACTCAGACATAATGGTATGCCCTGTCACACTATGACAGCATTACTCTGGCAAGGCAAGCAGACAGTCTGGTAGAAATGTTTTCTATCAGGGCAGAACTGAATTACAGTTTAGCACAGAGACACATTTGGGAATAATTCTCGCTAACCATTTGAATATGCACATTCAAAGTTTCTGCATACACAATAGTGTCCCTATTCACAGCAGGGTCAAAATCTCCATCTGCACATCCCTATTGTGTTCAAGAGATACCCAAACACCACAGCAAAAGGTGCTAATTGCGAGTTCAGTACCCAGATGAGAATGCCTCTGGAGGCCTACATCAGACTTATTCTAGTGCCATCTGTTGCCACATTTCCAGAATCTGTTGCATGATTATATTACTCGTGGCAGACACATTTCCATTCACTGTCCAAGGACTCACAAAAAATACTTTATTTCCTGTTTTCTATGCACACTAAAAAGATTCAAGGTCATAAGGCAATACGTTCAGATGACAAAATGAACACATGCTAGTTAGTCCAGTGTTACCAAAGTGTCGTCCTGACTTGAACAGCATATATCACACAGGCTATGCAGGAGACATGAAATTTCATATAGGTCTCACATTTATAAAATTTACAACTTGGATGGGAAACCCAGTGGAGAAGATGGACTTGGACCTTTACTGGTATTATTCATGTTTTACACTTCCACAAAAAAACATATATGCATTTTTATGTGTTTCGCTGTTGTCATAGATATTGAACCTGGCCTTCAAAGACAGAAAGTGCAATTCTAAGCATGGCTACATGAACACATGAAGCTGCCTTATACTGAATGACCCTTGGTCCATCAAAGTCAGTATTGTCTACTCAGACCAGCAGAAGTTCTCCAGGGTCTCAGGATTAGGTCTTTCATATCACTTCCTACCTGATCCTTTCAACTGGAGATGCTGGGGATTGAACCTGGGACCTTCTGCTTTCCAAGTAGATGCTCTGCAAATGAGCCACAGCTACCCAGAAGTAAGTCCCATTTTTATTCATTAAGGGTTACTCCCCAAAAACTGTTATTAGGATTGCAGCTATAGAAGTGTGAGGCATGAACATTTAGCCAATAACATACAAACTAATGGAGCAAAATGCTTATCGCTTCCCTTTTAGAATTTTTGAAAAAATTGAAAAACTTGTGATCAAAATAATTTTAAATTCCATTTGAACCTTTCCAAAACTACCCCCTTTCTGATGTTACAAGTCTGAGGTTTACTTTGTTTCTTTATAATCACATGAAACAGACTTCAAGAGAACCTAAATATATCCTAGTCTAAAGCTGCTTTTTGATGATGCCAGCTAGCTATTACAGAGACCAAGAAAAAGGAATGTCAGGAAAGAAACCTGTTTCCAAAAAGGAGATCGTCTTCATTTAGCATTATTATTTTACATTTTTCTTTTTCAGATTTCTTTCATTATTACTTTCTATTAAATTCTATTTATGCCATCTCTCTTTATTACCCCAAGCTCAGGGAAGGTGATATTGTGATATAACATATCATAACACATCTTAAGAAAATCCTTTCCTAATTTAAAAAAGCATAATATAGAGCTGAGGCTAGGGATAGGCACATACAGGATCACGGACCTAATTTCCCCCCAGATCGAGGGCTGATTCGTGGTCCGTTTGCCCGGTCTGTGTTTTAGCATTTTCAACAGGCTGCCCATGGACTATGTCCGTGTAATAGGTTGTCCATTTGGTCCGTTTGAGCAGTCTGTGGGCCAGATAACCTGGCGCTGAGGAATTAATTGTCAAGGCAACGGGGGTGTGTGTTCTTCTACAGCCCTTCTGCAGCCCTGGAAATGCCAATACTACCTCTCCAAAGCTTGACAGGCAGCTCTGGCTGCCAATAGGAGAGCTCCCATTCTGGTCTATGGGAGCAGATTCCATATATACCCTCAGCATGAGGCAACTGGTTTCACTTTGCTGGTTTGAGTATAAGCAGGTTAAAACAGTGAATGTTTTGAGATAAGGTTTGTGTTTACAGAAATCCTTTCTCATGCAAAATGGTCTGGTAGTTATCAATCTGTATGTACTGAATGTTATTGCTTATTGAATGTAATGAATATTTATACCTGACTAGGATGAAATAATGATACACTATGCACTTTACTAAATGATTATAAATAGAACACATTAGTTTGCTAAAAGGTTTTTGCAGTGTATATTTATTTGTTGCTAGATTCTCCTAACACTGCAGCTCGGGTTGCTTCAGCCTCCAGGTGGGGCCTGGGGATCCTCCGCTTTTACAACTGATCTCCAGCTGACAGAGATCAGTTCCCCTGGGGAAAATAGCTGCTATGAAGAGTGGACTCTATGGGTGCGTTCAGATGGGCCATTTTGACCGCTTTCGGCATGCTTCAGTAACGAATTTTACCCCAGCCATCGCTTTCTGGCTCAAACCCCCTTTAAAACGGAGTATTTTGTTACCAGGTCCCCAAGTGGTGTTTGCCTGATTCTCCTAGTAAAAAAAAATTCTTCTTTGGCTTCATTGTGGTGGTCAATCGTCTTTCATCATCTCAGTTAAAAGAATGTTAAAAAAAAGGAATTAGTTAAATTAGATAAATGGCTTTTCAGACACCCTGCGAATTGGTTCTTCCATCTTCGGGCTGATTTCTTCTCCAAAACGACAGGGGAGGTCCTCCTCTACGCGCTCCTCTCTGTTTCACCGCTTCTCTTCCGGGTCATCGCTTTCAGGTCACAGCATGCATTTGTCACTTTGTATCTCCCGATCCGCCTTCCCGATAAAGTCCCAAGCTTCCAGAAAGATTTTTTCTCTTTTTTTTGTCATTCGACTTTAAAATAAACGCTGTCGTTCTCATAGCTAGGTCATTTATCCACATCTCCACTTTAAGGGCATTTTCCTTTTTCATCGCTGCTTTCGCTTTTAAGGAACAAGCCCGCAAGAGACAGTCACTCAAACCGGAAGATCCACCCTTCTTGTTGCGCAGTTCTTATTTCCTAGCTGCACTTTTCTGATGTCTGATCGCTCCTGCGGTGTCGAGCCACTTCCGCTCAGAAGCCCAAGGCTTCTGCTCTTCGCCCGCCATTTTATATTAGCATCGGCGGTATGTGCACAGGCGGAGCTCCGCTCCCACGTTATTAAAAACAATGTTTAAACGGTGCCTAGTTGTGTTAGTTAGATGAGTTTGGGATCTCACGGAGGCCAGTTTCAGGGTAAAAGTTTAAAGGGAAGTATTCGTTTAAAGTTTAAAGGGAAGTGTTACAGCAGTTGGGTTGAAGTGGAAATCGCTGTTCTGCGCACATGCAAAAATTTCAATTCTACAGATGGCCGCCTGTGCACATGCCCAAACTGAGAGGGAAAAAACCCACACTGACACACGCTCCGTGTGGACGGTGGGGAGCGATGTGAAGGTTATGAAGGGTTATTTCCATAGTAACATAGGTTTGTTCTTCAGGAGTGCATTTAGAACAACATTGTGAACTCTGGTAGAGAAGGAAAAGGCTGTCTGCTCTGGAGCTTGCTTTCCTGTCCTTTCCTTCCTTTCTCTAGTTATCGTATACCCTTGACCGAAGAATGGTACACTCCTTCTGTCTGGGATGGTCATCCTCTTCGACCGAACATGCAGCTTTGGGGAGGATGCACATGGAGCGGTAAGGGAGGCAGGGGACACCCACATAGCCAGCCAGTTCAGTCAAATCAACCCTGGTGACTACTGAGGTAACAGATGTCGCAGCCAGATCGCCCTCACATCCTCCTTCCTTTTCTCCTTTACAGGAAAGCTACACAGTCAGGCATCTTGCTAGCAAAAAGTGTAGTCCTTTCCCTCCTATGTATCTCACAAATCTCACAAAGAAGGGTAAGCAAGTGCAACAAAAGAAAGGGCCCAGATACAGGGAAGTTTTCTTCAGAATCTCATATCGATATATGAAAGGAGAATAACAGAGGAGAAGAAGAAGAAGAGGAGGAGGAGGAGAGATTGGATTTATACCCCGCCCTTCATTACCCAAAGGTGTCTCAGAGCGGCTTACAAACTCCTTTCACTTCCCCTCCCCACAACAGACATCCTGTGAGGTAGGTGGGGCTGAGAGAACTCTTGACGGAAACTGCTCTTTTTCAAGGACAGCTGTGCCAGAGTTATGGCTTGCCCAAGGTCATCCAGCCAGTTGCAAGTGGAGGAGTGGGGAATCAAACCCGGTCCTCCCAGATTAGAGTCTGCGCACTTAACCACTACACAAAACTGGCTTTTCTAAGGAATTTAGACCTGTTTAGGATGGCACTATTAATCAGTGAGAACACAACACTTATATTAATGAGTGCTATTTCTTAGAATATGCAAGGTCTATAGTGCAGTCTTATGAAGAAGATCTGAAGATCGTCCTACAGGGGGACAGGTGAAGGCCTTGTAGTTAGCATAGCTAGACTAGGAACATCCCATTTTTTCAAATGATGTCCTTGCTGTCTCCTGATTGGCTCTTCTGGAGACTTCCTGCTCCTGTAGAGCTTCCTGTTGCTCTTTGTTCCTTTTACAGCAGTTAGACTAGTTAAAGGTTATCTCTCTTCTATGTTCTATAACAGTTTGTTCTTCTTTAAACCACCAGTACTCTGCTTCCTCACATATTTAAACTCTGTCAACACTACTAAGGCCCCTGCCACAAGAGGGAAGAAGGGATGGCCAAAGTGCAGCTTTTAAAAAGCCGCACCTAAATAGGCACGCGGCGGCGGGATCATACAGATCCCCTGAGCCGCTGTACGTTTGCTCCCCGGCACGATCAGATGCCGGGGAGACGGGGAGAAAGGCACGGGAGTCTGCTGAACTGCGCATGTCGGAGCATGTGCAGTTCGACAAGGAGCCAGGGATGTGCCAGGGAAAGAACGCGCCGGCGATCCCACGGCCAGCGTTACTGTGGCCGTTCGAAAAGAACCACCTCGGTAGGTGGTTCTTTTTTGGAGCGGATAATCGCTGGAAGGGCTGGATCGGGGACAGATACGGTACGCTTCCCAGATGTTGCGGTGGGATCGTGCCCGTTTGCTCCGCCCCCGTTCCGTCCCTCTCCCGGCCCTAACCCTCTCGTGTGGACAGGGCCTAAGATCACATTTTTGCCTTTAACACCTTAAAAAAACACTCCCAGAATTCTGAACTTGAGATTCAAAATTTCCACACAGTTTCTGGACCTATAACACACTAGGAACAGAGTTGTGTTGCCTCACCACCAAAAAAAAAAAGAGAGAGAGAGAAACGGAGGGAAATAATTGTCATAATATTTGAAGATACTGTCTTGGTTTTCATTGACACCTGAAAAGTTCATAAGGGCCAAAGTGTATGTTACTGTTTGATAACAGATATCCTGCTGGAACATGACAATTGTTTCAAACAATATGTCATGTGATAAAAATCTGGGAAGCAAATATGACTGATTTTATATGGGAGCATATTACTGATTGGATTAATTAATGCATGGAGGGAGACTAAGTAGTACAGCATCTACTTTGCATACAGAAGGCTTGTGTTTCAACCCCAGCACCTACACCTCCAGTTAAAAGGATTGGGCAGAAGATTATGTGAAAGACCTGGGACCATGAAGAGCTGGTACCAGTCCGAGTAGACAGAACTAGCCTTGACAGACCAATAGTGTGACTCAGTATAAGGCAGGAGCATGCATTCATGAGACACAGGGAGACAAAGAATGAGATAAACTACCCCGGAATTAAAATAATACTTATTTATAGCTTTCCCAACACAGAAAGTGTTTACTTCATTTCCACAGTTCTCCTAGCATTGCCATTCCCCAGGTGGGGGCAGGGGATCCCCTTATTTTGTGAGCTTCTGCATGTCACTGGCCAGCATAGGAAGCCTCACCCCCAAAATTACCACCAGCAGCCATCCCGCTCTCTCCCCTTGCACGAGATTTTTTTTGGGGGGGGGTTGTATTTTTTTATATGTGCATGTGAGTGTGTGTGCACCTGGAAGTCATGGCAACCTCGGGTGAATGACCCCTATTGGGGGTCTGGAGGATATTCAGAGATGTGGCTGAATAAAACCTGCACCAGCCCCCCACCTCTGGAAGGGAGGGCAGAAGTCAACTGCAGTCAGAGGGGCAGATAACGGTAGGTTGATGGTTAGCTCAGAAGGGGATGGGGTTGCCAACTCCAGGTTGGGAAATTCCTTAGGATTTCAGGGGTGGAACCTGGAGAGGGTGGGGTTTAAGGAGGTCACCACAGCAAATTGACGCTGAGTGCCCAAGGCCTTGGCACTCTCCCAGAGCCTCTTTCTAGAGCTTGTTGTTTTTATTTCCACAACAGGCTTTATTCCTAGTTCTTACATAAAATACAATTGTGGGTGATCCTTGAAAAACATTTTAATTGTAATTGCACATTGACAGATGTAGCAAGGGTATGCTGATGGAATGTATAAAGAACTCCCATTAGGATAATTAGATTTGTGTTGCATGGAAACAGTTAAAATAGCCCACTGAAAAATATATCAGCTGTAAAATGTATTTCGGGGGATGAAATAGGAGCTCAATTTGAATGAAACATATGTAGTGTCATATTTTAAGGAACTGAAAAGCAGAAAGTTCAGAATATTGTATCATTTAAGCATTTCATTCCAATGTGGAATCAAAATGAATGATGAAACGTTGACATTTCCTGTGAGGTAAGTTTACGTTTATGAAATGACTGTAATATTCTGTATGTGCTATAATGAAAACACCATTGATTGACTGGTTGGTTGGTTGATTTATTGATTTCAAAGACTATCCCTCTGGCAGCAAGCACAAATATGAATATTGTGGATTGAAGTACATTTTGCTATATACCTCATGGAAAGATGTTTGGCCAGACTGACATCCCTTTAAACATGAGGTTGAAAGCTATTTCTGCTTCATCATTTAAAAGAAAATCTATGAGGTCAGAGGGTGAGCTAATTGAATAAATGAAGGTCAGTTGTGGAAGTAGGATAAAAATGGGAGCAGATATCTCAGGTAATGAAAGCAATACAAGAGGCTTTAGAGAAAATAGTAACACAGAGGGAAATGAGTATCTAATATAAATGTGCTGGTGGGTTTGCTTTAACCTATTCCTATGAAGACTAGCCTTAAAGAAGTATATGGTCTATTACTGTTGTCCATATTTGCCAAAGAGATTTGTAATATCTGGGCTCTCCTGCTTGGGACCTGCCTATCCTTGGCTTAGAAGACAGCAGGATCTTAAAGTGAATCAGTGCCATAATACAGTAGTGAAAGCAAATGATATTTTAAGAATTTAGCAAAAGCTCTTCTGACACATATATTTCTCCTCCTAAATTGCCAATCCTTCAAATGTTTTAACTTTGCTATCACATCCCCTTTAGCATACTGGCAGACCTTCTTTCCCATTATATCATGGTGCATGGTGGTAACAACACCAGTAAACAACACTATACATCCTGTGGTATTAGTCCAAAGGTTCATCTAAGTTATTAATATGCTGTATTCCATTGATGCTTATTTCTTTATTTTAGATTGTTGGGTTTAATAGTAGCATACATGGTCATGCCATTTGCAAAAGCAGGTTCATACACAGAGACTAAAAGTTTCTACATAGTAGGGTTACTCCTCAGGTATCAAGAAAAATAAGAATTTTTAGCTTAACATTGGAAAAATGGGTGGGGGATGCTCCAAAAAGTTCTAGTGAAGACTACTGATGCTCCATCACGGATGTTCTGTGACTTCCTCCTTTCCCCCTTCCCTTCAGTAATTTTCCCTATAGAAGTATATAAAGATTTCCTGTTCATAGAATCTGAAGAAGTAGGATATGACTTATCAAAGCTCTTGCGGGAATAAATTATGTTAGTCTTTAACATGTCTCTGAACGTATGATGCTCCAGGAGGCATGGAATGTGAGAGAAGTTTTAAATCAATGAAAGTCAGTAAGGGATGTAGAGAGATGAGGGAAATGACCTTACAGGGGAGAGATGTAGGTTTGTGGTGGGGTGGTATTTTCAAATCCTTCCTCCTCGTGGTTTCTTGTGGTCTCCCAATTTTCTATTTATTATTTTTAGCTACTTTTTAATAGTTTTGGTGGGGAGGTAAAATATAAATATTTAAATAAATAATCAAAACCTATTTCAAACAATGGTTAGCTAGATGCTTCCAGGAAATCCACAAAGCAGGGCATGAAAGCAACCTTCCCTCCAGAAGTAATGCAACCGTGAACAACTGCTATGCAGAGGTATGATGCCTCTCAACAAAGAGGGGGCCATTTGTGACCAATAGCTATCGATGGATCTCTCTCCCAGTAATCTATTGAATCTCTTAACCACTTGTGCTTTCCACCATTTTATCAGTACAGACAGACTGATGTACTTGCAATTTCCCACATGCACCCTGATTTTTTAAAAATCACATTAATGACCACAGTAGAATGAAGCAAAGCACACTTTTGTTACATTAGTACCCCTCTTTCCTTCCCACTCAGTCTTGCCTTCTTCAGAGAGATTAGTACTACCAATTCCAACTGGTTGACTTTTCTCCAGACAAACACTAACTTCATTCATTCATGCAGTCTACACCCAAAACTGACAATAGGCCCTCTCAGTATGATCAGGAATTATAAGAAAGGCAAGATACTTGGTCATATATACACACACACATGCACATACATACATCTGTACACAGACAAGCTATTTTCAAACCTTCAGCTGAATAGCAGGAGCTTGAGGGCAAGAGGAGTGGTTGCGCAATACTGCTCCATCCCCCTTGCATTAAATGGACATATAATTGTTTGTACTAATGTTTCCCAAAAAGTTAGTACTTGGGTCACTCAGTTCCTGACAAGTTATATACTTGGGTCGCTTAACTCCTGACGGGGGG
>NW_015167589.1:0-9948 GCF_001447785.1 Gekko japonicus | reverse complement strand
GAGGGGGGAGGGGGAGGGAGGGAGGGATTTTCTTTCTGGGGTTAATTTGAGGGCAAGTACAATACTGTAAAAAACTTTGCTAGAAGTGTTGTTTTTATATATATAAAAGCAAAGACAAATAACAAGAACACAAGATATTTCCTGAGATTTTTCTCTCTGCATACATTTTATAGCATATTCATGCAACACAAAGACTTTGACAGCACACATACACACAGAGAGAGAGAGAAACAAAGCCATTTATTTCAAGTAGCAAAAAAATGAATCAGGAAGAAGAGTGTTTTTGCCTTTTTTGGTCTACCAGTCGGTCTTTTGCTGTTGAAGGCAGTCTCCTTTTGCTGATTGAGTATGTATTTATATATTGGGGGGGGGGGCATATATCTTTTTCTTAACCATGGGGGTCCTAGCCAGTCCATTAGGTCTGCCTGTAGCATCACCAAACACACTTGTGAACAGCATCCTCTGTGTGTGTGTGTGTGTGTGTTGCATATGTGGAGGGAAAGGTGGGGGAACTCCGTTCTTTCCCATTTGTTCATTAGAATTGAGGAGATAGCATGAGATTAACGTTGCGATCCAGTGTCCACCTATGTGCCAGTAGTCACCATTTAATATAGATTTATCTCTAACACAACAGAGTTGGGCACAAGTCTTTTCAAACTTCTGATTTCACACAAGATGTACTTCCAAAGAAGGCTTTTCTGTTGTGCTGAATGCTCCCCACCACACATACACACACACACACACAGTTCTGCCACAGTTTCTTCTGAGTCTTTTCATAAATCCAGTCTACTTACAGTTATGACAGGTGGTTCCGGTGTAATCAGTTTCACTACAATCACAATAGAATGTCGTCCAGGACTGGGAACATTTTCCTCCATGTTCACAGTAGTTCGGCAAACATCTGAAGGGGAGTCAACAAAAGAGCGATTCATTTTAAACAGATTATATATCTAATGAAATGTGTAACATATTGCCCTTAGCTTGTGGTTCTTCTAAACTGTGAAATTTTCTAGGACAATAAGGGCTGGTACACAGATAAAAATAAATTTTCTTCCATAGCTATGTGCATTTAGTTCAGAACAAAAGTCTTCCAAATAATAGCATGTACTGAAAGAATGAATTCAATCAAGAGCCCTAATTGATACCAAAAAACTCAAGGAGGGTAGGTAGAGGTTTAATTCTTATCTCTGCCCAGGCAACTAAATTGCATGTGTCATTCTGATCTCTGGTAAGAACAAATGTCAGGTGAAAAGCAACATCCTTTATTATTATTATTTTTTTTTACTTTTGTGTGCTTCACTATAATCTAGATTACAAATAGGCGTAATCTTCGTGGGGGCGGCGGGGCTTCAGCCCCCGCCGAAATTTTCAGAAAGGTGCTCAGCCTCTCCCAGGAGCCACCCTTGCTCCTAGCACAGCAATGCCTCTGGCCAAGCCCCAGCCCCCCCCCCGGGAAATGGGAAAGTCTACACCCCGAGTCCGATGGCACCTTTAAGACCAACAAAGGTTTATTCAAGGTATGAGCTTTTGTGTGCACACACACTTTATCAAATCTGTTAGAATGGCATGCAAGATTCAAATTTATAGCCAGAGAAGGAACAGCGGATTAACATGCAACATGATGATGATCAAGATATGCAAAGTGACACTAAATAACTAGTTAAGTTTATAGGGTCAACAATTGTAAAGCAATAAATATGTCAAATTAGCAGAAAAATGTCTAAGGCTGCGGTCACACAAGGGAGAAAATGCGGGCGGGAAGCGAGGCTGTTTGCCCCGGGGTTGCAATGACACGTGTTTGTGCAATCACACTTCCGGCCGCGCACACTGCAGTTCCGTATACTAGAAGGTTTTACCAGGTGGCTTTTTCCCACACTTCTGCAGCGTGATACGACACCCCGCCAACAACTCCGGGACGCTGGACAGATGTGTCTGTCTGATCGTGCCCCTTTACTCCGCGGGGGAATCGGACTGTTACTGCTGCTTTTGGTATGTATGATTGCACCCTAAAGGTGCCTTTCCTAATTGTGGGAAGTGACTGGGAATCTTCCTTCTCTCCTATCAGGCATGGAGGGCACTTAGCACTACCTCCCCCTCCAAAAAATACTGTTATGTCAGCAGACATCCTAATGTCCCTTGCATACATTCAGTGTTCTAATATACTATTCTGAAAAAGAAATACACTAAAATACATTAAAATTCAGAGGATTTATAGTCCTTCTTGTTGAGAATACGTATGTGAGGACTGAATGGGTTAGCATATGTAAAGAGATAAACAACCAATATCCCTATTGAGTCCTGGGGAGGTTTTCGTTCTGAGTGTTGTAATAATTTGTATTTCAGCTATTTCCCTTTCCATTCTGTTTCTGAAGTTCCTTTGTAATAAAACAGCCACTTTGAGGTCACCCATTGAATGTCCTGGAAGGCTGAAGTGTTCTCCTACAGGTTTCTCAATCCTGTGATTCCTGATGTCAGATTTGTGTCCATTTAACCACTGGCGTAGGGTTTGCCCTATGTAGAGAACTGAAGGGCATTGTTGGCATTTAATGGCATATACAGTGTTAGAAGATGAGCAAGTGAATGAGCCTCTGATGGTGGAGTTGATGTTGTCTGGGTGTTTGTGGCAGCAAAGTTGGCATCTGGGTTTATTGCAAGCTCTGGTCCCAGTGTCCATGTTCAAATGAGATGTTGCATTATCGTGGGTGGGTAGCTGTTTGAGATAGGGGGGCTGTCTGTGCACAAGAAAAGGTTTGCCCCATTGTCATTTGGATTGTTAATCTGAGCAGCTCACTGTACTTCACCAATAAAAATGCACACAATACATGACACCTCGTTACGCTGGGGTCAGTTGTGGATGCAACTGATGACACTGGCATGGCCTACAGGGGGCAATAGCTATGACAGTGGGCACCTTGTGCACCACCTTCCCAATAGCTCGGGTTCTGGGGAAACCAAGCTACCTCCTGGGGAATCAACTACCTCAGCGGGGCAGGCGGTTCAATCCCACTTACTCTGCTGTGAGTTTGGCTCCAATGGGGCATGTGGATGGAAGACATGCACATACAAACATGAGTGCCCACTGTGCAGGGGCCCCCACACTGCCTCCAGCTGTTTCAAGGGCAAGCCTAGGTCTGTTTAAACTGCCTCCCCTCCTCGGGGTCTGCAGCTGCAGGGTGCCTGGGAAAGCCAATTCTGGGAGGGAAAGCAGTTTAAACTGCCTCCCCCGCCTCGGGGTCCCCATGGGCCTCGCAAGCCGCAGGGCTCCTGGGGAAGCCAAGCTGATTCAGGAAGGGAAGGCAGTTTAAACTACCTCCCCTCCTCAGGTTCCCCAGGCACCCCGCAGCAGCAGGGCACCTGGGGAAGCCGATCCTGAAACTCCCTTCCTTCCCTCGGGTTCCCCACGTGCCCTGCAAACCACGGGGAACCTGGGTAATGCCAATCTGGGGAGGGAGCTGCGCTGGCGGGGGTGTGGCCTAATATGCTAATGAGTTTCTGCTGCTGGGTGTGGCCTATTATGCTATTGAGATCCTGCTGGGCTTTTTCTACAAAAACAGCCCTGCCGGTGGCCTGGCATGCTGCTGGTATGATCTGTCATCCTTCAACAGAGGGTGTGGCATAGGGTTGGGGACCCGGGGGGCATGGTCCGAGCTCAGAAGAAGGCACACGGGGAGCCGTGTAAAGCCATGTGTGATGGACAGCAAGCAATAGCAGGCTTTTAAGCAATGTTGCTTGGAAAAGGGTGAGCTACCTAAAAATCTTTGACAGCTCACAGAGCTCTTTCTGATTGGGTGAAGTCTGCTTACTGTGGAATGGAACGCTGAGCTGTTTTAAAAAAATTCAAGTGGGAATGAGTTAGTTAGTCAGTTGGTGTTAGGGAGGAGACTCAACAAAAAAACTCCTAGTGAGAGACTCTGAAGAGAAAAAGGGTCTGATAAGCCCTGTCTGGAGCAGAGCAGGTGAGTTGTGGCCTCTGCAAATAACAGACTTAGGGCAGAGCCTGTGAGACTGGCAAAAAAGTGTCAGAACCTCACCTATTCAAGGAGTTCTAGCCTATCTAGGTCATTTTGAATCCTGACTCTGTCTTCTTCAGAATTAGCAATCCCACCTAGCTTTGTGTCATCTGCAAATTTGATAAGCATCCCCTCTATGCCTTCTGTGGCGAAACGGGGACCTACCCTCAGCCCTGGGGAACCGAGGTGCCGTCCTGTGGCTTGCAAGGCCCCTGTCTGGTGGGGGGTAGCAGATCATGCCAGTCATCCTGTTGGTAGTTCGTAAAGCAACGGAGGTACTGTTCCAAAGTTTGATTAACCCTTTCCGTTTGTCCATCAGTCTCTGGGTGGTAAGCACTGCTCAAACCCCTCTCTACCCCCATAATTTCCATTAACGCCCCCCAAAACTTGGAAACAAATTGGGTCCCCCTGTCAGAGATTATCTTGCTGGGCAACATATGTAGGCGCACGACATGTGTCAAGAAAGCTTTGGCAAGTGCCCTTGCCGTAGGCAACGATGGAAACGGGACGAAATGCGCCTGTTTAGAAAAGAGATCCACCACTACCCAATTGCAGTCATGGATTTACTAGGAGGCAGATCAGTGATGAAATCCATGGAAATCACCTCCCATGGCCGATGAGGGGTGGGTAGGGGTCGCAATAATCCCAGAACCTTCCCCGGTTGAGGTTTGCTCATGGTGCACACTTGGCATGAGTGAACAAATGCTGATAAATCCTTGCACATGGAAGGCCACCAAAATTGCTGCTGCAGCAGTTGGAGTGATTTCACAAACCCTGAGTGGCCCGCTAGTTTTGAGCCATGGACCGATTGCATAACCTCCTCCCAATGACAGGGGAACATACAGTTTATTGTCACGATACCAGCATCCATTTTCCCCTTGAACACAATCACCCCCCCTTTCACCACCTCCCCGTCAGCCTCAGAGAAAGCGGAGACGAACGGGCCTGTCCATCGCATAGTCTCTGGGGAGGAGTTACCAAGGGGTTGAGTTCCAGGCAACTTGGCCGCTTGCCTGCGAGTGGTGACTGCCCCCCCCCAACTGGGCGGGAGTGAAAACCGAGTCCAGGATGTCGTCCCTTTGGCTGGCATGTTGAGGGAGGCGCGAAAGGGCATCAGCTAGCGAGTTTGCCGAGCCTGGGAAATGATGGAGGGTGAACTGAAATTTAGAAAAGAAGTCTGCCCAACGCAACTGTTTGGCGTTTAGGCAACGAGGCATTTTAATAGTCTCCAAGTTCTTGTGATCAGTCCACACCTCGAACGGCACCCTCGCCCCTTCCAGCCAGTGCCTCCATGTAGAAAGCGCCAGCTTTATAGCTCCCGCTTCCTTTTCCCACACAGACCAGTGTCTTTCAGAGTCAGTGAACTTTTTGGAGACGTAGGCAAGGGAGTGTAGGAACCCATCGTCCCCCTCTTGCAAAATGGCCCCTCCCATGGCAACATCAGACGCATCATTCTGTACAATGATTTTTTTTCTCCTGGCATTCATTCGACCAAGGGAGTGGAGCGCTCAGCTTGGTAGCTTCCGGTCCCTTCCCCTTCATCTTTAACAAGTCAGTTAGGAGAAGGCTGATTTGGGCAAAATTGGGCAAAAATGAACGATAAAAGTTCGCAAATCCGAGGAAGGATTGGAGTTGCCGCCTAGTTCTAGGGGGCTCCCACCCCAATACCGCTTGAACCTTCCCCGGGTCCATTTCCAACCCCGCATTAGAAATGCGGTAGCCCAAGAAGTCAATGTGTGTCTTATGAAATTCACATTTGGATAGTTTGGCAAACAGTTTGTGCTTGTGCAACGTTTTCAATTTCAAGACTTCTCGAACCAATTTTACATGGGAGGGCAAGTTGGGAGAGTACAAAAGTATATCATCTAGGTAAACAAGCACCCCTTTAAACAAATGTTTGTGCAACACCTCGTTGATCAAATTCATGAACACCCCTGGAGCCCCTTGAAGTCCGAAAAGCATAACTAAGTACTCAAATTGGCCCAGGGGTGTGTTGAAGGCTGTTTTCAGCTCGTCACCCTCTTTTATGCACACACGGAAATAAGCGTCTCGCAAATCCAACTTTGAAAAGATTTTCCCCTTAGCCGCTTCAGCCAGTAGATCTTTAATCAAAGGCATTGGGTAGGCGTTGGTGGCTGACACTGCATTTAAGCCCTGGTAATCCGTGCAGAGTCTCAGTCCACCATCCTTTTTTTTCTGAAATAAAACTGGTGCCGCAAAGGGAGATGAGGCCGGCCGGATGAATCCTCATGCCAAGTTTTTATCAATAAACTTTCTTAGTTCGTCTTTCTCGGCCGGCCCCATGACATAGATTTTCCCTTTTGGTAGTTTAGCCCCTGGCACCAACTCAATACTACAGTCTGAGTGCCTATGGGGTGGCCTCCTCCTCTCCGAAAACTTTGGCCAGATCACGGTACTCAGGAGGGACGGACTGCAATTCCTCTTGGGCAAGGAGAGCCATTGGTTTCTCGGGAGGGGGTTGTTGGCCCCATTTCTCGTCCCAACAGTGGGTTTGGCATCGGGGGGAGATGAATTGCACCACCCTCCCTTCTTCCCACAGTTTGTAAGGATAGTGTCCGTACAGCCAAGGAGCTCCCAATACTACCGGGAAACAGGCTGCTGGGGTCACAACAAAAGATCTAGATTCCCAGTGTTCTCCAGCTCCCATCAATACGGGACCAGTCTCGTAAATACACGGGTCTTTCATAGGGGACCCGTCCATCTGAGTGAAGATTATGGGGTCTTTTAACTTCACCACTCCCACCTCCAGCCCAGCCACCACCGAGGGGCTTATCAAGTCTCTCCTGCACCCCGAGTCTACGAGAGCCTTCGCTCTAACGTGAGTTCCAAGGGCCGGGTTTAAAATGGACACAGTCTCCCTTCTCCAGCCTGCACACCAAGAGAAGCCGGCATATGCTTCTGCAGCCCTCCCTCCAACCCCCTTCTTACCTTCTTCCCCCCTCTCTGTCCCCCTCTGTTTGGTGCATTGCCACCTTTACCTATGGAAATTCCTTGAGATTTGAGGGGTGGAGCCTGGGTAACAATTGTTACCACCCGCCAAGTGAGGGCTATAGATAACTCAAAAATGCAAATGCTCTTTTTTTATATATATTTATTTCAGTTTTAAAATGCATTACATCATGCATATAAATTCTACGCATAGATATAACCATTACAGAGTTCCACAACATCTCGTTTAACTTATTACATCTTCTTAAACCATTTATAAGACTTTTCCCACCTATTAGAGAATATCGTATCTTTGTATTGTAATAATGTGGTTAACTTGTCCATTTCAATCACTTCCTGTATTTTAAAGATTAAATCTTTTTTAAACGGTATCCCCCCTTGTTTCCAGTTTTTGGCAAACAGAATACGTGCTGCAGTGACAATATATCCTAGAACATATTTTTCTTCCTTCTTATATTTTTCTGGTATTACATTTAACAGAAAAAATTCTGGTGTATATGGTATCTCAATTTCTAATATATCACCTAACATTTTGTGTACTTTATGCCAGTATCTTTGGGTCTCAGCGCACCTCCACCACATATGGTAGAAGGTGCCTACATTATTTTTACACTTCCAACAATTTTTTGACAAAGTTGGATAGCATTTTGCTAGTTTGTCTGGCGACCAATGCCAGCAGTGGCATATTTTAAATAGATTTTCCTTATAGGGAATAGATCTCAGGTATTTTGCAGCAACCCATACTGTAGACCAGTCTTCAATAATGTAACCAAAATCTTGCATCCATGTGATCATACAACTTTTTACCTCCTCATCTAACTCATAGTTTACAAGAAGTAGTTTATATAGTTTCTGTATTAATTTGTCATTCGTAGAAAGCCATAATTTGTCTAAGTCATTCTTCTCATAGTAAAAACCTTTCTTTTTATCCTTATTGTATGTTGTGTTCAACTGCATATTTCCCCACCATGTTAATTTGAAACCTTCTTTTTCCAAGGTTTCTCGGTTTTTTAGATTTCCATTTGAGTCTAATAATATCTCATATGTTATGTCTGTTGGGTTGGATAATAGAGAGGTTTTTGTGAAGGCTTCAATTGGGGATATCCATTTAGGTATTTTAACATAGTATTTATCTTTGATTTCTTGCCATATTTTATCTAGCGCTCCTCTGATTGTGTGTTGGTTGAATTTCGTATGAATTTTATCTTTCCCGTATCCTATATAGGCATGCCAACCCATGTCTAGGTCGCATCCTTCTAACAACAGTAACCTTTTGTTTTCCAGCATGACCCAATCTTTTATCCAAGTCATTGCTGCCGCTGTATAATAGAGTTTACAGTTGGGGATTCCCAAGCCTCCCCTTTCTTTTTGGTCCTGCAATGTTAGGTTCTTTTTAGTGTTACTTTAACCGGTGCAACTGCTGTGGCCAATTAAAGGGAACCTGTCCCTTTCACTTTATCGGTTTGACTTTGCGGTTTGGTAAAGTTTTATGGTTTGTAATTGCTGCCAACAATTTTTCTAAAGATATTAGGGTACTTAGCTTCGGTGGTACAGTGTTTTCTCTGTTGTTGGGTAACTCTCTTCGGTTTTTTCAGCGGGGTGGTGGGGCGACTTTTCCCGGTATAATCTTTCTCCTTTTGGGTGGGTTGCCCGCAGTCGGCAGCGAAGTGGCCCCTCTCCCCGCACTTTAGACACAAACCTTGGCGCATCTGTTGCTCTCGCAGGGCATCCAGTTGTCGCGATGGCTTGGGTTTAAAGGGAGATGGGGTTGCTCTTCCCCCGGCTGCAGCGATGTCCAGCCTCAGTGTATGCAGGCGATTCTCCACACTCTCGACTTCTTGCATCCATGCCATCAGAGAAACCGGGTCCACGGACCTCAGTACTGTCTCTCTGGTTTCCGCGTTCAGGCCTACCTGGTACATTTCTGCCAGAACGTTATCTGGCCAGTTGGGCAATTTCGCTGCGTGCAGTTTAAACTCAGCCGAGTACTCACAGACCGTTCTCCTCCCTTGCTTCAACGTGCGCAAGTACGCTCACGCCCTTGGGCCCGCATTACGGTCCTCAAACTGGGCTCGCAGTGCCCACATGAACGCATACATGTCAGTCAGTTCAGGGCCCCTGGCATTATGAAGTCCCACATACCAGGCTGCTGCGGCTCCTCGGAGTCTCATGGCCACCACGTCGATACGGCTACTGTCATCGGGGAACAGGTGGCCCGATCGATCAATAAATTTCTGCACATGCACCATGAAGTAGGCGAGCTCCTCAGGGTTGCCGTCAAATGTCACCTCGATCAGGTCCTTTGGGCGGGGGATCGCTTGGCCCTGAGGACTGCCTGGTCTGGGCACCGGGATTGGTACGTCTGGTTGCCTTGGAACAGGGACTGGGACCGGTTGCTGAGGTTGCTGGGGTAACCTCGGTTGGCCGGGTGGCCCTTGTTGTCCTGGCCCCCCAGGTCCCAGCGGTGGCTGGTCCCCTGGCGCCCCATCCGCCGGTCACATTCGCTCGAGCGCTTCTTCGATGGTTTGCATGACTAATTCCAAGATGGCTTGTAGCATCTCTTCCAATGTTTGCTGCAGTTGTCTCACCGTTTGATCTGTTGTCTCGATCTGGTCCATCAACCCCTCTTCTGGGGAGGCTTGGCCACTCCGGGCCTTTGATCGGTCCGTCACCCATGGCGGTGGCATGGGTTCAAATTGGGCTCCCAGGGGAGGTAGTCCTTGAGCCCCCAGCCCTTTGTCATACAAACTGTCCCTCGGGGCATATCCCATGTGCGAATACGATTCTCGGGTGGTATCTGCATCGAATTGGCTCCAGCTTTGACTGGTGCGATCGTCATGCTGGTATCTCGGGCCTCGCGGAGTCAGGAACAAGGATGCCGTCGACCTCTTTGGGATGCCCCCCCCCCACTCGTCACGGATACCGGTGGCTGTGTGGTCACCGGCACCGACGCCGTGGTCGCCGGGGC
>NW_015167588.1:389036-400169 GCF_001447785.1 Gekko japonicus | reverse complement strand
TTCTATGAGTCTATATTCTATGAATATATTCTATGAATGTATCTTAAAGTTACATAATCAGATCATCTACCATTTGCATTTCTATTAACAATCAAAGACAATCTCTCCTGTTTAAGCATTCTACAATAATCTTCTATAAGCTAACTTTAAACTATTACCCAAATTTATACATTTCTAATTATGCTGATATTTTAACAAAACCATATTCTCAATCCTGGTTCAAGTATCTAGTCCTTATAATACTTTTATGAATTACATTCTCTACAATCCTCTGTTATTATCTTTACCTAAACTTCCTTCTCTAACCATTTTTGTTCAAATAGGCATTCCCATACATAATATAAATCCCTCTCTTCCCTAATTTTATTGTGGGCTATAATTTTATAAATACCTATAAAAGAGTGAATACAATTTATCATCAATGTTAATTAATTGAAAATACAGTTTCCCCTAGCCCATCTTAGCCAATTACACAGAGACTGGGATTCTCTTGATCAGTCTTATTTTAAAAGCTTTATTTTTTTCTTCTTTTTGTAACTCTTTTTTTTCAATAAGATCATCATTCTGTGCCTCTTTTCCTTATAGGTAGAGGGGATTTCTTTTAGCATTCATCATTTGTGTTCATTTTTTAAGGTGGTTAAAATTCCCATAGCTTCTGCTTCATCTTCCTTTTGAGATATAGCTTTAAGGATTCCAAGATTTGACAGACTTTTAGTAGGTCTGCTGTTCTTAGCTTCTACTTCATCGTGTCTTTGAATTATAGCTTTGAGAATTCCAAGATTTATCAGTCTTTTAGCAGATCTGTTGTTTTTTCTGTAAATTGGAACATCTTGATTGTAGGTTTGTTCTGTGTCTAGCATTTTAGAGTACTGCAGATCCTTTTCTCCATCGGTTGAATCAGGTTGTTTGTAGTATTTCCCTGCAGCTTGCATAATTTGGCACTGGGGCTGCTCTTCTTCTAGCTATGTTTGTTGCTGAAGTTCCTTTATCTGATTTTTAGTTTGGGTTAATGTTACAACAAGTTTGTCCATTGCAGGTTCTAAATCTTCCTTTAATGCAAGGGTAACAGCATCCACCATCATGTCCCTGCATTTTAAAGCTGTATCAAAAGTCGCAGCAAGGTCCACAGTCTTTGCTATTTATTGTCATTACCCTTTCCAAAGTTTACCATGCTTAGTAATATTGTCAATAAGGATCCTTCAGTACAGATCAGATTCTTAGATCTTCACTGGAAACATTAGACAAAACAAGTTGATCCCAGCAGAGAAAACAGAGTGTGCTTCTATTCTGTTCTCAGAAATAAAGCATGACATCACAAAGGGTTGTCGCAAGATGGTGAGTTTCACTCTGTATATCTTTCTTTCTTGCTTTTAAAAAAAAGTTTAAGAAGAAAATTTATAGTTCTCTTGTAGAGGCTGAGATCCCTCTTTGCCCCAGTAAGTGTTTATCTCAATATTCTTTTAATGACTCTTATCTCTTCTCAGCCACTTCGCAGAGGGGGAGGGGGATTCCACCTCTCCTTTCTGTATCATTCTGGAGATTTAAAGGGGCTTATTCGAAGAAATCATCATACTCTTTAATGTTGCTGTTGCTATTACAGGTACTTACAGTTGCGTGTCTTCATCGGTGTTCTGAATGAGGCTCAAAATAACTCTCTTACTTGGGGGCATTCACATCTGGTGCAGGTTATGGTTGCCAAGCCTGCTCTTCTTCATTCCATGCTTCTGGGACAATCCAGGGCTTCCACCCACTTGTTGCCTCAAGTGAGGGGCCTGAGTCAAATCCCTTGCTCCAGACCTCCCTCCAGGAGGTCCAGTAGGGTTCAGGGTCCCCTAAAACCCCCCTAAAAAGAATGAAAAATCAGTCGTAGCCAGGAGCAGTTCCTGGTGTTGATTGTCTTGATGCACCGAAGCCCCACCTCCCCACCAGAAAAAATAATATTTAATAGAATCCATTCTCTCAGAGACAGCATCTATCCAAATTTTATTGAATAACAATGTTATGAATTGGTATACCCAGATTTACTGCATATGTGCAAAAAAAAATAGGAGGTCCCGTTGCTAACAACATAGATGACAACACAGCTGTACAACACATTTTCAAATGAAGTGCAGAACATGTGGGGAGGGTCGGATTCAAATTCAAGAAAAAATCCTCCAAAATGCCCTTTTGCAAAAGAGGTACCGCAAAGTCAGAGTATCAGCTGGGGATTCAACTTGCTGGGAAACAGTGGCAATATTGATGTGCAGAAAAGTTCTTGTGGATTGGAAGAGGGGCTTTATTATATAATTTAGCTATACACTGATTATAGTATACTGTGTTAGTTATACTTATCAATAGATTGATTCCTGATATTAGAAATGTTAGCTTCACATAGCTCCTTTGGATGTTATTTACTTAAGAAGCCAACTGCCTTTCCTTATCTCTTGAAGAGGCAGCTGCAAAATTCCTTTGTCAAGCAAATAAGTTCTGTGTGTAGTGTTAATTAGGAGCTCTGCCTGAAATCGAAAGTAAATATATGTGAACCCCCTTCTGGCCTGCTATTTATGGTTTTGCCCTTCATTGGCAAGAGAGAGGAAGCATCCCACACCCTTTGGTATTCCAATTATGTTTTGGTATAAGGCTCCTGAGACTCTGGTGTTACCCTATAGCAAGTTCTATTATTCACACCTCTTATCTATCTAAGGAGCCTTTTTCTTATAGATGAAAGGTCCTTGACAACTTATAGAGAAGACCTCTTTGTTCCTTGTCATATAAACAATTTGGAAATGAATAGGATACTGTGTAACAATGCCCCTTATAGGGGTCAGCCAATGGATCCCTGCCAGCTCAAATGATGCCCTTCCACCTGTAACCGATGGATGTATCAATGTATGGTCAATTCCGATGATGTAATTTTGGATATATAACCTTCTGCACACCATGTATGCACCAGAAAGCAAACTGATTCAGCAGGCAATATTTTGCTTTATGCCATTTTCCTCTTTATTGCAATAAACATCAAGATATTCTTCACTGAGACATCCCTGGTGTGTTCTTTATTTGAGCCTAAGGACATACCAGCCACGATTTGTGGAACAGCCTCAGAGACTGATTGATTGCTTCCAGTTTAGACTGATTGCTTTCTGTTTATTCTGAATACTGATCAAGTGTTCCCTGTTTACATGAGCTTTTCCTTGGAGTATAAACATCCACATGTTTCCTGGTAACTGCATAATTAGCTTTCTAGATATTACTGCATTTTCCTAGACAAAAATATACAGTTAAATAACTGTACCTAAAACTGTGATCCTTTCTCCCATATCTCTAATGTTTGGCAGGAATGAGGCTGTGGGAGAGGGTGCAAAATCTGAAAATGTAAACACAAATGAATGGAAGACAAAGATGTTGCAGCTGGAAATATGTTTTGAGTTGAATTGCCTGTTAAACTGGCAATTAACTCTTTAAAATCCAGTAAACATAAACCTTTGCTTGAGGGGCACAAACTTTAAACTTATCTTCCAAACTGGAAGGAAAAAGTTATACCTAGAAATGAAACCAACAGTAATGAAAATGAATGGGATTTGTCCCTTTTTTATCTCATTCATTTTCACTGTTCAACTAGTAAACTGAACGAATCTGTAGTTTGCTTACAGCAATGGTCTATGCAGTCCATATCCTTTCTCTAACTCACACTATTCATTATTACGTTCAGCAACTGTTACGTTAATGTGTTTGGAAGGATTTTTTTTAAATCTCACTCTGATAGTTTAGAATATAATTTCCAGGTTAGGAGAGCCACTGTGTTATAGCAGTTAGAGCAGGGGTGTCAAACATAAGGCCCGGGGGGCTGGAACCGGCCAGTCCAGGGCTCTTATGAGGCCTGCAAGCAACTAGTGCAAGGGAGGGACTGCTTGGGGAGAGTGGGCAGAGCCATTGTGATTGTGGTTTCATCATGGCAGAACAACCTTGTCTGCAGCAGTCAAGGAGCGGGGGAGTGTCTGCCCAGTGCTGCACCGCTGGCTCTCCAATCTGCCCATATTGGTTTTTCTTTGCATCCCCCTCCCAGCCCATGGGGCCTTGCAGTGAGGATACACCAACCTAGAGCTTACCAGCTGCTGTCCTTTATACAGTTTATATCTCCAATACCTGACATTATATTTTATGGCACACATGGTGGCCTGGCCCAACAAAGTGACATTTATGTCAGATCTGGCCCTCGTAACAAATGAGTTTGACACCTTTGAGTTAGAGTGTCAAAGAAGATCTTCCTTCAAAGCCCTACCATACCATGCAGTAGGTGGTCTTGGGGCACTTCTTATCTCTCAGACTATTTCATAATAGCAAAATTGCTGTGAGAAGGAATCCAGGCTTCCATTCCCACTAGACTTCTGCTGGTTGTACAGCTCTGTCCACAAATTCAAGACAGCTGCAGCTTATGAAGGTAAGGCTAAAGCTCCCTGCTGCCCAGACTAATAAAAGATAACATTTCTTCTCTTTGTATGGTCACACAAGAATGAATGAAATGTGTCTCTGAAGTTACACATATCCTTAGAATTAGAGATACCATTTTCAAGGACTGGTTATGTTTCCTGCTACTTCCTCAATAGTTTCCTCCTGACAACTATTATCACCTCAGTGAGCATGAAAAAGTTGCCTTTCAAGTAGTTCCCTCCAGTTATTCTCAGCAGGGATACAGCACTGTCAGCAGTTGCTGAGAACTATATTTGGCAGGCTCATGTTAGGGGCAAAAATAGCAAATTCCCTTGTTTGCTTCTCCACTCATGCTGCAGAAAATGTTTCACATGGGCTGTCTAGAAATATTGAAACTTGAAGGCCAATATCTTCTGAAGTAAGGTGCCTTCCAGTTAGTCTGCAAAAACATCAGTGAGAAAACCAATGGAGAGAAAGAAAGAGATTGCTGCAAGTAAAGTCACAAAATACATTTTCACAGGTTTGGAGAAGGCGAATCATTTCCAGTTCTCACTATCAATTTTTCACACAAACAAAAGATAGCTTTAAGATGTGAAACACTGTCATTTTCACATGTGAAAACTGAAGCAAAGAACTGGGAAAGCCGAAACAAAGAACAGGAAACAGAGCAGCGTTTCATACTAACATTTTGAAATCTAATTCATATAGTGCTAAACTAGCACGTGTCTATTGCCAAGTACAGGCTACAAAGCTGAACAATTTGACTACTTTTTTCAGATTGTTAAAGATGTCTAAATATATCAAGCAACCAAGTGGGGAATTCTCTTTGACAGAAATTAACAATAATTCACTTGAATTAATAATCAAAGTGTCAGAAGTGGCATCTTGCTTGGCATGCCTTTCCCCTTGATACTTGCCTGACACCTTTGTATATCTCTTCAGGGTGCATGGCCAAAGCTTTTATGCTCAAGCAGGCTATCTATCATCTATCTCGCATCTATTTATTTATTAAAACATTTCTATCCTGTCTTACTCTTAGTTCAAGGCAGCTTACAATAATAGGTAAAACATTCCTAGCTAAAACCAAACATAAAATAACAAGCCCCAAAATCTCTCCCCCTCCCCCCTTAAAAAGATGCCTACTATTTAAACTCCTTCCAAAGCCCTGGTAAATAAGAGGGAAAGGTTTAAGAATAGGTGGGAACTGTTCAAAATGTCATGGAAAAACCAGAGGAGGATAGAAAGAGGTGTGAGCATGCATGGGCTTTGTCTTGGTGCTGCTTCTTCAGCAGCCAAATCTCTTGCCCAGCCCCCTGCAGTGCCTCACTGCCCTCTAATTGCTGTGGGAAATATCCTGCCCCAGTCTCCTCACTGCCAACTTCTTCACCACCACTTGCCATCTCGGTGCACCTCCTCAACCCATCACCCCCTGAGCACACCTCCTCGAACTCCAGCTCTGACCCAGCTGACAGAGGAGGAGGAGGAGATGAACACCCCCCCCCCGCTTGGAGTTCATAGTGGGAGCAGTTGCATCCTTTGTATGACATTTGTTGGTTTCTTGAAAACATCTGGTTGGGCATTATGGAAAATGGAAGGCTGGAATATATGGGTGCCAAGGTCATAATTTGCCTAGGACACCAAAAATCCTTGGGCCAGCCTTGAATTGGTCACCATATGAAGTAAATTTGGACTTCTGGGTCACCATACCAAAAAGGTTGAGAACCACTGTGTTAAGTCAGTTTGCTTTATCTCCCATACCAGATCTTTATTGGGAACTGCAGGTTTTAATATGACCTAATTAATATCCTATTGGTGAAAGTAGAATACATTTTAACTTGCCTACACCAGTCCTATTGGGAAAGTGATGAGAGACCAGATAAAATTTTAGCATGTTTCACACAGCAAAAGAATAAGATCTATATTGTTTTTTTTAATTATTTATTTTCATTTTTCCATATTATACAAACATACATACATCTTATTCTTCTTTATTAACATTGGGATTAAAATTTACAAGTTTTTCTCATACCACTTTATGGCTTTATGCCATTTTTGGTTAAATCTATCTTCTAATTTCCCAGCCAAGAACATACTTAATTTATCCATCTCTATTATCTCAAACAGTTTGTTTAGCGGTTCTTCCTTTTTTGGTATATTGTCTGATTTCCAGTTTCTGGCAATGCAGATTCTTGCCATTGTGTTTAAATATACAATAATACATGATTCGTTATATTTAATACTGTTGGGTAGGATATTTAACAAAAAGATTTCTGGATTTAAAGGTAACTCAGTTTCTGTTATATCTTTTATCAGTTGTTTTGTGTTTTTCCAAAATCTTTGTATTTTCTCACATTTCCACCAGATATGTAGGTATGTCCCTTTGTTATTCTTGCACCTCCAGCAGTTCGCAGAGACATTTATATAACACTTTTGTAGTCTATCTGGCGTCCAGTGCCATCTGTGTATCATTTATAGTATATTTTCTTTGTACGGTATCGCTCTTAGTAGTTTAGTTGATTTCCAAGATTTTTCCCATTCTTCTCTCTTTATTTTACGACCCAAGTCTTTTTCCCATTTAGTCATATAAGGTTTTTCCCAGTCCTCCTTTAGTTCTTCTTCTAATAAGAGGTTATATACTTTCCCTATCTGTTTATCTGTCTCTCGTAACCAGATTTTATCTAATTGTGTTTCCCCATCATAAAAACCTTGTTTTTTTATCTCTGGTGAATCTTGATATTAGTTGGTTTCTTTCCCATATTGATAATTTTATCTGCATATTTTGCAGATTTTCCCAGGGCTTCAGTTCATTTCGTTCATTTAATAAAGTCTTATATGTTATGTATTTCTCTTCTGTCATTAATGACGGCATTACAAAAGCCTCAATAGGTGATATCCATTTTGGTATTTTCTCATAATTTTTCTCTCTTATTTGTCTCCATATTTGCATTAGGGGTCCTCTTATTCCATGATTAGAAAAGCTTTTCTGTTTATTATCTTTGTCATACCACACATAGGCATGCCAGCCCATATGTAGATCGTGACCTTCCAGTTTTAACAATCTTTTATCTTCTAGCAATGCCCAATCTTTTATCCATCCTAATGCTGCGGCTTGATAATAAATATTCCAATCCGGAAGGCTCAGACCTCCTCTCGTTTTCTTTTCTATTAGAAGTTTTTGTTTTATTCTGGCTTTTTTCCCTTGCCAGATGAATTTTGTTTTGATCAAAAATGAAAAGAATACAATACAGTATTTCTGGAACAAAATTCACAGTTTTATAAGTTTTATACTGAATTGTACAGTAAACACAAAGAATTTTTAGATTTGGAAACATTTTTCTCTTGCCTTAATCTTAATGCTTAGGTATTATTCAGCAATAGATTCTTGCTGAACCTTTGCTTATGGATGAAATAAAGGCAGTGATGTTGAATATGAATAATAATCTCAAGGACCAGGTGGACTGCCTATTGAATGGTATAAAACCTTTTCAGATTTCTTAATTCCCAACTTTACCAATTGTATAATGAGATTTTTTTAGTCTGGCTCATTGCCTGTGTCATTATATGATGGCTGTATCATTGTGATCCCAAAACCTGGCAAAGACCATGCTCAGTGTGAAAATTTTGGACCTACGTTTAAGATATTCTGGCCACCACAGCAACTCTTTAACAAAGGACTGAGTAAAGTATCTAACTGCTGGTGTTGCAACTCACAGGACACATCCCTTAAACATATGCTTTGGGCATGTCCAGTCTTTTTTTTTTCTGAGCAGCGAGAAAACCAAGATGGCGACCGGGTGTGAAGCTCTGGTGCTGAGCTCCCCCGTGGTACTCTAAGCTAGGTGAGAAAATTAGTTGTTCCAGCGGACAGGAGTAATAGGGAGCAGTAGGGAGTAAGGAATAGGGAGTAGGAATATATATATTCAACTCTGGACTAATTTGGGACATCAAGGGCCTCGGAGGACGCAGAGACGCGGAGAACGCAGAGCGCAGAAACATCTGAAGCACTGGGCCGGCAACAAAGCCTGTACCTAGCCGTAGTGGGCCGTGAAGTCGTGAAGCCACGCAGAGCCGCGCGGGAGATTGGGGCGTAGGCTGCTGTGTGGGAGCTGTTGGACTTCGGCCTCACCCGCGAAGCTCTCCGTGACGGGGGCGGCATGGCGCGGGGGCCCACAGGTGAGCGTGGAGATCCCTCGGCCAGGAATTAAATCCCCCTCGGCTAGGAGTTAAATCCCCAGCGAGGTCCCGAGAGACGCGCTGAGTCCTTGGTGGCATAGGCTCGGTGGCGCAGGGACTGATATGAGATTGGCACAAAGCCACCGCTGGGACGAAGAGATAGGACAGGCCGGCTGGCTCGGAGGGCGAAAGGGGACTGTGTGCGGATTCGGTGCACAACCAGCGGAAGGGGATGCCGTGACCGCAGCTGGCGGTGAGAGAGCCGGCGGTGATGTCGAGATTCGGCCCGGCAGTGAGAGAGCCGGGAGCGATATCCTCTGCCTGATTTAAAATCATAGCCCGTGACCGGGGCTGGGGACACAACCGGTTGGAATAAGACGTATGGAGCAGGACTTACCACCGGGTTGGAACTTGTGAGCCCTGGGCTGCTGGTGGGGACTGGTGTGTGGGCCCGGCTTGTTGTTCTGTGCCCTGGAGGAGTGGGGGGGAGACCTGCACTTGTTGGGTCCCCTGGTGGAGGTGATGAAAGTTGTGGTCGTGGGAGCCCCCTAGAGCCCGGAGGTCAAAACTACATCGGGGCGAACAGCCTGGTTCTATCTCCCTGGCACCTAAGAACACCTGAGAACACTGCTGGAGTTGGATGTGGATGTGTGGGTCTGCTGGGATAAGAATGGGGATGTGCTGTCGTGTATGGTGTTGGAAGGAATGTTGGGTAGGATTGTCAGGGCTTAGGTAGGATAGTTAGGAAAAACCCCTGACACAACCAGTTAGAGTTGTTTTAACATAGATAGCACTTAGATAAATTGTATAATTGTATTATTGTATTAGCTGTATTATTGTACTAGCTGGAGTACCTGGTTTTTACCATCGGTCGGCAGCCTGAAGCATTGCGGAGTCTGCCAGTGATCAATGGATGGGCTACAAATTCCAGTGCTCTTGGGGAGAGGGAAGTATGGCGGTGGGGGTCTAGGCAAGTTGTAGAGCGAAGGGCGCAGAGAAACAAAGCAGCTCGGTGCCCTTACAGCCTTCGACCCATCCCGAGGGTGGCAGGCAGTGGGGCTGGGATTAAGAACCCTCCACCGTCATTGGTGTTGTGCAACGCCAGGTCCATAAACAACAAAGCCGAAGTCCTGCGGGACTTCGTGCTGGAACAGCAAGCGGACCTGGCGTGCATGACCGAGACCTGGGTGCAGGAAGGGGAGACGGTCGCGCTCACCCAACTTGCCCCCCCGGGGTTCTCGGTCCTCCACCAATCGCGGACTAGAGGGTGGGGGGAGGAGTGGTGCTTTTCATTCGGGAGGCTTACTCCGTCAGGGCGCTCCCGCGGGTAGAGATCTCGGGCATTGAGTGTGTCGGCGCGATGATGGAGGCTGAGGAGAGTTTGGCTATTTGGTTGGTGTACCGACCACCTAACGCGCCAGCAGATAGTCTACCATCCCTGCTGGAGGCCATATCAGGCTGGGCGTTGGAGCACCCTAGGCTGCTTGTCCTGGGTGACTTCAACGTCCATGCTGAGGACGCGACCTCCAGCCGGGCTATGGCCCTAGTGTCGTCCATGGAGGCACTGGGACTCTCCCAGGTCGTTTCGGCCCCCACGCATCGGGGCGGTCACACGCTCGATTTGATCTTTGCTGCGGGAGTGATGGTGGACCGGATTACTGCCTTGGCGGTACCATGGTCAGATCACCATGCCCTGAGGGCCCGTCTGAATGTCCCACCCCAACCCTGTTTAGGTGGTGAGCTGATTTTGGGTCGCCCGCGGAGCCAAATGGACCTGGTGCAGCTTCAGATGGCACTGCGGGATCCCAGGCCCCCTGGTGGCTCATTGGAAGAGCTGGTGGAGGATTGGAATGGCCGACTCTCCTCAGCTATCGACGAGATTGCTCCCAGGCGCCTTCTCCGCACTCGCAATAGGCGAGCACCCTGGTATACCCAGGAGTTGCGCTTGCTGAAGCGAGAACTGAGACGGCTAGAGAGACGGTGGCGTCGCGCTCGCGACGAGGTGTAGAACATCCTATAGGACGCTTATGAGATCCTACGGGATGGCAGTCAAGGCCGCAAAGAGGGAGTTCTATGCGACCTCGATTGCATCTGCTAGCTCACGCCCGGCACAATTATTTAGAGTGATTCGGTCTTTGACAGCTCTGCCTCAGGGCAGGAAAAACGTTAGGGAATTGGATATAGGCTGTGAGGCTTTTGCGAGCTATTTTGCAGATAAAGTCTTGACACTCCGCCGTGATCTCCCCGCCACAATTGATACAGTTAGGGAACTTGAGGCCCCTTGCACGTCTTTGGGGCCGGGTTTAGTGTGTTTTGACCCACTCAGTCTGGAGGAAGCTGACAGGTTGTTCGTATCTGTGCGCCCAACCACATGTGACCTTGATCCGTGCCCCTCCAGGCTGATTAAAGCTGGCCACGAGGGGCTATGAGATGCCCTATGGGAGATTGTCAACAAGTCCCTCATGGAGGGACAGTTCCCTGGTGCACTCAAGGAAGCGATGGTCCTCCCTCTCTTGAAAAAACCATCTCTGGATCCGGCCGAATTGG
>NW_015167588.1:388604-388770 GCF_001447785.1 Gekko japonicus | reverse complement strand
CCGACGTGGGGGTTCAGGGGCTTGCCCTTCAATGGCTTACCTCTTTTCTCCAAGGTTGGGGACAAAGGGTGGCAGTGGGGGACCAGCGGTCCCGAAGGCACCCCCTTGAATGTGGAGTGCCTCAGGGAGCCGTGTTGTCCCCGATGTTGTTTAACATCTACATGCG
>NW_015167588.1:351803-387998 GCF_001447785.1 Gekko japonicus | reverse complement strand
AGCTCTTTCACCAGGCCTTTGGGTAGGAGCCGCCGCCGCCGCTATACCACCACCGCAATGTTACCATCCATCTACCGCACCCTGGGGTGGGGGGTAGATGTCGCCCGAAGAACTGCGTTTGGGTAACAACTATTCCTGGCACTCGCGCTGTTAAGAACGCTTGTCGCTGTATATTGTGTAGAGTGTAGACTGTATGTAGATTTATAGCACCGAATTTTAACTATTCATATTATTGTTTTATTGTTTTTATGTTTCATATTGTTGTTAGCCACCCTGAGCCACTGGGTAGGGCAGGATAGAAATCCCAAAAAATAAATAAATAAATGAAATAAATTATTTATTATGTATTAGAATGTTCATTGAGTTTTTAGGAAGCTTATGTATTTTTAAATTATCTGTGGCTCTTGGAAGCTAACCGGTGGTCAATAAAAATGGACCCTCTGTGCCCTTACTACAGCTAAAAGATGTGTATTACAACACCAGAAAGATAAATGCCCACCTCCAGTAAATCAATGGATCGAGGACCTCAGAATTCTGTCAATATTTGAATACATGGCTGTGATAAACAGGTTAGGTTCCACCTGTCCCTCAGAGCGACCAATAAGAGCTGATGGAATGTTGGGAGAGACAGCTGAAAAATAGTTAAGAACAGCAGCTAGGAATTGGCAGGTTGGGGAGTTGAGGGGGGAAGGAGGATGTCTGACTGAATGGAACTGTGCAGAAGAGCTGCTTAGAGCAGGCTGAAAATAGTCCATTTGTAACTAAAAGATCTCAGTTACTAAAACAAAATCTCAGCTCAGAAGGCCAGGAAAAAGAAACATTGTTACTTCTACCTTACTTTCTTCAGTATTATGTTCAAACCATATATAAAAGTTAACATCTTGTTTTGTTTAACCCTGTAGGCTTTGTGTCTCAGGAAAAGAAACACACACACAAGTTAATATCTCAGTCTACATATATACTATAGTAAAGGTAAAGGTTCCCTTGCTTGAACGCCAGTCGAATCCAACTCTAGGGTTGCGGTGCTCATCTCCATTTCAAAGCCGAAGACCCAGCACTGTCCGAAGACATTTCTGTGGTCATGTGGCCGGCATGACTAAACACCAAGGTGTACAGAACGCTGTTACCTTCCCACCAAAGTGGTGCCTATTTATCTATTTGCAATTTCTTGCTTTCGAACTGCTAGGTTGGCAGGAGCTGGAACTAGAGATGGGAGATCACTACATCATGCGCCCGGGTCCCAGTCTCGAACTGCTGAACTACTGACCTTCCACAGCCTGCAGTTCAGCGTCTTAACCACTTGAGCTGGGGAATCAGGTCTACTGCTATGCACTGAAGAGACGTACTGTCATAGTGCTTCAGCTCTTCTTGACTGGGATTGGATTAGGGACAAACTTAATTTTGTTGGTCAATTTTGATGTTAACAGCTTCAAAATTCAGGCAGGATATTTACAGGAGTCAGTAAGAAACACAATGGGATCATGGTGTGTGTAAGTCTACAAAACAAAAATATCTCCATGATGACTGGCTACTAATTGTATGAACAAATTAAATGAAAGGTTAACTTCAAATGATACAGCTTGTATTGTGTTGATTATATAATTATTTGTACAATTAATATCCCAAAGTCAAGATCAGATATGAACATCTACCAATCAAATGTCATCAGTACACTGAAAAGAAGATGCAGTGGAATTTCATATCCAAGAATTTTGCTGAAGATTGCCCAAATCAATAAAGGTAAAGGTAGAGGTTTCCTTTGCTTGAAATCCAGTTGAATCCAACTCTAGGGGGCGGTGCTCATCTCTGTTTCCAAGCAGAAGAGCCAGCGCTGTCTGAAGACTTCTCCATGGTCACGTGGCGGGCATGACTAAATGCCAAGGCACATGGAATGCTGTTACCTTCCCACCAAAGCGGTACCTATTTACTTGCAATTTCTTGCTTTCGAGCTGCTAGGTTGGCAGGAGCGGGGGCCTGAGATGGGAGCTCACTCTGTCACGAAGCACTTGGGTCCCGAACTGCCGAGCTACAGACCATCCAGTCTGCAGCTCAGCATCTTAACCTCTGGGACTGCTATAAACCAAAAGCATCTGAAGCTTTGAGATGAGTACCTGGATCTGGATTCATTTTACAAGGAGTCTTCTTCAGGTCCTTACAGCCTCCTGACAAATCATTCCTTCTATACACACTATAACTTCTATACACACTATACTATACCTTCTATACACACTATACTATAAAACACAATAAGGAGACACATGCTATTCCACCAAATGCAGCTGCAAGAATAAAGACAAACCATCACAAAAATGTGGCATAATATTCCCTAAAAACACTTACCCCATTTCCAACAATAGCTTCCTAAAGGGATTAGCCAATTATCAAACAATATTCAGGCTATGGACAAGCCTTCCAAATTCAGCATAGTTGGCATAAGTTCTCAAACGGACAAATGCCTTCTAACATAATTTAAAGGAGTGCTCATTAAAACAACCTTGCACCTGCATCTAATAACATCTAAATTAAAGGTATACACTCCAATACACACATTATCAGTTACAATATATCTTTGCTCCTCAACAATCCTTAGAGTACATCTTTTAAATATAACACGAGAAATCTAAGTTTTGATTTAAAACATGTGGAGCACAAGTTTGTAATTTATATGTCCAAAAGGCTTCTTGTTTTAGTAACACTTTAGTACATCCTCCTGATTATACGGATGAGGGATGTATTTAAATATGATGAAATAATGTAATTCCTCAGCATCATGATTCTTTTCCAGAAAATGGGAAATAAGTGGTGCCTCAATTTTCTTATTATGGATCCTGGATCTGTGCTTCATGATTCATATTTTCACAGCTCTTGTACTAATGCCAATATACATTGATCCACAGGAACATACAATTGCATAAACCATTTTTCTTGTGTTACAGTTGGTGAACTGTGATAATCTTATTGTGTATTTTGTCTGAGGATAATGAAATCCTTTAATCTCCATTGCCAAAAAACATACCGTACAGTTACCACATTTATAGTGTCCATATATGTCTAATCCACTTTGAGGTTTGTGCAATATATCTGACCTTATTACTGCATCTCTAATGCTTTTGGTCTTTCTAAAGCCTATCAAGGGAGTGTTCCATAGCCTTCTCTAGTATAGAGGAGTTATAGCCATCTTTTGCTATCCAAAGCAAATCCATGATCTCAGGATCAAGCACTTGAAATATTACTGATGTAGCATGGAATAATCTCCCAAATAGTAATTTATTTTATTGTCAGAAACACAAAAGGGGTTTGAATCTACAACTGTCTTCTACTATGTGAGGAACCTTGCTCTAGAAGAAGGAACTTTGATTGCTGAAGGAAGGCTTGCTGTCAAAGAAGCCTTCCTCACTAAGCAGAAGGAGATTCGATTCATATATAATTACAAGTACGAACCCTCAGACACTTGCGGGTGGTACCTCATTTTTCCTCTATGACTCTTCCTACAGTATTTTATCTTTCCCTCCTTCTAGCAGTCCCTATATCCTCTCCATTTTTCCATCTCCCTTCTCTCCTTTCCACCCACTAAACTTCCCTGTCCCCCTAGTTTTCACCTTTATCATTTTTAACTAATTTATACCCAACATTTCTCCCAAATGGGGGGGGGGGGGGACCCAAAGCAGTTTATATGGCTTTCTTCTCCCCCATTTTATTTTGACAAAAATCCTGTACATTAGGTTACACCAAGAGTGAGTGACTGGTCCAATGTTATCCATTCATAGCAGAGTGGGGGTTTGCATGTAGGTTTGCCAAATCCTAGTTTGACAGTCTGAGCACTATGTCACACAGGCTTTGGTGCGGTGGCTGCTGTAAAATACTAGAGGGCTGCCAGGTGGTTGCCACAGGGCATGGATGAGTCATGCAAGTTGTGTGATAGTGAGTCACTTGATGGTTGCTGCTAGGCCTGGGCCCAATGAATTCTTCCTCCACCACGGGGAGGGGAGCAGGAACTTTTTTAGGAATGGCCTGCAAGGCCAAAACAGCCCTAGAAAGGGCCCTGTTTTATACTAACAAAAGGTTTGAAGGATAGTAATATTTTTGTGCTTGCTTAGTAACCTCTGTAATAGCCATTGAGAGGGCATCTATTTCTAAAATCTACAGGTACCACTTCTATTATTTGGAAGGAGGTTAACCCCACCAATGTACTTCTTTCAGTTTTTTTTCCTGCAAACCTTGAGCTTTTCTCAGGTTTGTAGAAGGTTATAAATTGTCAGTCCATGATCTCAGTCTCTGAATTTAAGTATTCACAGATAGAGCCATGTTGAGAATTAGACATATTGATTAAAACACTTCACATTGATTAAAATACTTTCTTGGGCTTTGAAATGGACTGTCCTTTTTCAATAATGCTACTATAATATGAGCTATAAAGCAGCAAATGGATATACATATGTAGTTAAAATGGGGGGAGTCCCAAATACAATGTTTTGTTAGATTGTTTGGCAATTTAATTTTATATATATTCTCTAGTGGATTTTGAACCTTGAGGTGTATTTTGTCCATCCCTTGAAATCTGAAATAGTGCCCATGAAGAAATAGAATTGTGAATAATTTATTTATACTATTTTTTTTCAAACAAGTACTATCACTGCCATTTTACATGTCCTTAATATGTAGCAGGGTGCTATGTATTGTGTGACAGTGACATAATTGCTTAAAGGGCTCACATTCACTAAGCCAGTAATCTTCAATCTTTTCAGACTCAGGACCAACTGAGCATGTGACCCATCCAGCTGCAAGCACAAGACACAATGTCATGTGACAACAGAGTCCTATGACAGGCAGAGGGGAAGACAAGTTTATGACCTCACTGGTGTCAAGATCAGGACCATGGATAGCAGACCAAAAATGCTAGGGACAGGAAGCATGAGGTGTCCCAAGCGAAAGATCAGAGCCATGGGGGAGTTCTCTCCAACACTATGTGATTTCATCTTGTAATACTTGTTCCACCCCTCAGCAGGTCTGCAAAAGGAGGCAGGAGCCATGACACTCTTGCTTTCTACACAGAAGGTGTTTTCAAAAGGCAGCAAAAAATATGTCAACCCTATGACTCTTGTGATCCAGCACAGAGGTTCCACAAACCACCTGAAGGGTGTAACTCACAGTTTGAAGACCACTGCTCTAAACCTTTATATGGTTGATAGAAGAGAAAGTTCATAATTTTAACCCACAGTGCAAAAATAAAGAATTAAATATTTGGTGCTCTGTTAACCTTGCTGTGCTAATGGACCAAAATTCACTTAGAAACACTTAGTTACTGTTATTCATTTGTGTAATGTCTAAATGCATGTGATCTGTCATGGTTACATTTTATATGACTATTATGTTTGTTCATGCTGAAAACAATAAAAGAAAGGTTTTGTGGGAAATACTTTTTTTATGAATGTAAAAGTACCACAGAATTCCCCAGAGGCAAGGAATTACTTTAACATCAATGCAAAATGGGTTCATCTAGTTAATGTTCTTGCAAGGAATGCCAAAGTAATACACATCATGAGTGATTACATCTGCTGAAGTGTTAACACAGCTCATCAGCAACGTTCTTTGAATGTCAGGGCTCTAGCACTGTGGATTTGTGTTAAGTTCAATCAAAATATAATGGATAGGAAAACTGTAAGCAGTGCTGTTTATATTTCACATACCACTACGAATTACTAAATATTGAAAAAGTTGGTATCTGTTATGTAAGTTCATTTTCTGAAAATGTAAACTTTAATTAATTTTAAGAGGTTTATCACATAGTTGTAGAATAGGATCGTACACAGAAATTTAAGTGCTTTAATATAGTTCTTGCATTGGGTTTTTAATTATATTCTGATTATTTTCACATTGTTTTCCCTGTAATTTCGCCACATCCATATGCGCACACGGGCGCACACGCACACACATTGGGATGAAATTCTCATGAATTGTAATGGTCACAAAAGGGATGTACTTTGCCAAAGTGTAGGCTTTTTATACACCATTAAAAATCTCCTGTGTGGGGTAGATACATGGATGTGACATTATGAATTTTTCTTTTGTTCTTTCTTGGTGTTAGGATCCTGATGTACGGGGGAACTAGTTTTTTAAAGGACAAGGGACACTAAAGTCTGCATGCTGAGAGTAAACTTGTACTATGATTATTCATTTCAGTATATTTTCTTCCAGACCTTGCCCTAACTAACATTTTCCAGTATCCATCAAGGAACCCAAGGGATTGCTTGACAAAAATTTAACGTTCCACACAGTGGAACACAGCAATTCAGGCCATAGCAGGTCACAGGCTTTGCCTCTCTTTACCTGCATGCTCTGTAGAAAATAAATATGCCTATCCCCATCCAACTTTACATATATATTCCACATAATTGTGCCCCAGCCAAGGGCTGCTTTTAGATGAGGAGACAAGTCCAGTCCGTCTCCAATCTCACCCTACTCTTTTGTATGCATTTGCAAAGCAGACAAACTGGCTACTGCAATAGGCAGAGAATGAAGTGCAGCAAGACTGGCTTCTGGCTATTTGGCTGCCCCCTCACCTCCATAGGGTTGCCAGACCCCAGGTGAGAGTGGGGGATCCCCCAATTTCACAGGCTCCTGCCCACCGGCAGCCAGCTGGCCAATGAGGAGAAGCCCCGCTCCCAACAGCCATGACCCGGCATGTGAAAGTGACGTCATCATGCCAAGGATGTCATGTGCAGTGAAGTCGCCCCACCTCCCCACTTCCGGAAAGCTCCCTCCCACCCCCCACCATCAAGGAGGTAAGACCTGGCAACCCTGCACCTCCAGCAGAATGGCAGCTTTACAGAGGATACAAGCTTAGAACAAATAGTCTCCACTTCTGTCCCTCCTCCCAGTTCACCTTCCCCTTGCAAACATTTGCCTGCCCCTACTGTCAGACTAATACACAGTCTCCATAGGCATTAATTAATTGATTGAGAGTTTGCAGTACTTCTGCAGAAAAGTTTCAAAGGGAGATTCCAGCATAGAGCTGCCAGGTATGGCCTGGCTACCAATGGGAGTCCAGACAGTGCCCCCCATGTCCCCACTGCCTGGACTCCCATCAGTAGCCAGGCCATACCTGGCAGTCACACGTTGGGGATGTCACACTTCTCTAGAAATCAGCAGAAACTCACTGGCAAAACCATAGACTATCTGGCAATTCCTTGAGTGGAAATGATGTTGCACCATCTCCTCCCACTGATTTTTAAAAAATTATTTTTTACCCATTAGCCACAGGAATGGCAGGGGAGCCAGGCGGGGATCCCCCACCCCCAGCAAGAAAATGGAGCCCTACTCCAGCATGAAATTTCTGAACTTGGATTCATATCAATATTATACACTATGCCTGTGATCAATAGGCACAGCAGTGGCCTTGTACAACAAAGTTTATTCTGTGCATTGATTATTACTTCAAGGGACTGGCTTATATCAGTAATTCACCCCACCACTGAGACTGCATGCAGGAATGTGTAGGAATCCTCACAATGAGAAAAGCAAGCTATTAACATAAACTGGTTGTAAGTGTTGTACAAAAAGCCCAAGGCATCCATTATGTTATTTTTCTTCATTAAAGAAGTTTTAACTGAAACAAAGCAAGGGTTAGTCTTTACCTGTGTGTCCCCCCCCTCCCGTATTGATGGGTTACTAGTTCAGTTCAGTTAACCTTTATTGGCATAAAAATACCTTAAAAGATTACTATAAAAAAGAAATATACACTTAAAACCATATAAAACCATACATATAGAGCCAAGCATTTTACCGACTACATAATATTGCATAGTGTTGCATAAAACAATTACTCATTGGTAGTTTTCCTGGCATAGCTTTATCCCTGAAGGTGCACTTTTAAAGCATCAGGAAGGTTTGTCATTTTGGCTAAAATAGGATTTAAATATCTAGAACGTAAATTCACATAAAATTGGCAATGCAAACAAATATGCAAAACAGTTTTGATGCATCCAGAGTTGCAATGGCAAAGTCTATCCGCATATACTATGTTATTATCTCCCATGCAAGATTGCTGATGGTATTACATTGAATCTTGCTAGAGAAAAGGCTCTACATTGTTGTGTACCAGATAGATATGGGGCCACACGGCCTACCGTGAGAGGCATCTCAAAGTTCAGGGGGGGAATAAGATTTGTTGGCTAAGCTGTAAAGCCTTTGTGTTTCAGTATCGAGGACTCTGTGTTTAATAATCTGAAAAGCTCCCATAAAAGGGAGCATAAACAGTGAGTTTGATGGGATACCCATGGCAGTTATTTTATTTTCAATGTATGATAGCCAGTTAGACATGTTTGACTCTGTGAGCTCCCTTGGTCTACATTTTAATGTAGACGCAGCCAATATTTTACTGTCATAAGCCACACACCAGATTCCAGAATTTAACCCAGTTTCTAAACATAGAGCTGCATAAGGTACACAGCGCGGCATTCCCATAATCTTTCGGAGAAATTTAGATTGAACACGTTCAATGATGTCATTAAATACGCTTATCCGTATTGGGGGACTACTTTGGCCTTGAAAACTTTTAATGCAGCTGGTATGAATTGATTGCCTCTGGTGTAGAAAAATCGGGAAATGGTGGAAGCATTGATGCTAGCCTTATTTATTGCTGAGTTATGTTGCACAGACCAAGATGCATTATTCTGGACGTGCAAACCTAAGTATCTAAACTTTTTGACTTGTTCAATTGGTTTGCCTCCAATTATCCATTTGAATAGTTTCCAAGTTTTGGAAAAGACAAGTATTTTTGATTTTTCATGATTTAGAAGTAACTTATTTGTTATAAAATATGAAAGGCATCTATTTAGTGAACACTTTAAATCAACTTTGGAGCAGGACAATAGTATTATGTCGTCTGCATATAATAGCAGAGGGACATGGACAGAACCCAATTTAGGAGCATGCAAATCAACAGCTTCAAGGGAAGGGGAGAGATCATTAAGGAACAGGTTGAATAGAAAGGGTACTAATATACAACCTTGTTTGACTCCTTTATTGAATGGGATTTTTGAAGGTAATTTCCCTGACAGTGAACATTTAATTTGGCATTTCGTTGAAGTATATAGCTTTTTTATAAGGTTAAGGAGTCTCTTATCTATATTTAGTTGTTGTAGTTCCCTAGAGGAGTTCCCTATCAATTGAATTGAATGCCCCTTTAAGATCTATGAAGGCAGCATATAATTTTACATTGCTTCTTTTTATATACTTGTTAATCAAGTACTCTAATATAATGCAATGGTCTAAAGTAGTTTTCCCTCTGCAGAATCCCAGCTGTTCCGGGCCTAAGTCTCTCCATTCTGTCGTCCATATGGTAAGTTTAGATAGTAAATGTTTGGCATACAGTTTTCCCATCACAGAGAGCAGGTTGATTGGTCTATAGTTGGAAGGAATTGAGCAATCACCTTTTTTGTAAATTGGGACCACGATTGCATTTAGCCATGCATCAGGGATGACCAGATTTATCAACCAATGGGGGGGGGGAAGCAAGGGGAGCATACTCTGTTGTAGCTGGCTCTTAAGTTTAAAATATTCTATCAGAAAACATGGGTCAGCGGACTCACGGTATTGTCTAAAGACATTGCGTAATTGGGTTTTTAAGTATCTACATTCCCTATCAAACCATACATTTGTAGGTCTACTACTCCCCCTATTTCCAGTTTCTGGTTTTTTGCCCAGTGACATAGATATGTGAGATGTTAAAGCATTATAGGCTATGATAATTGATGAATGTTCTTTTGCATCAATTAAAAAGGATCTATACTTTAAAAATAGGTTTGATTTGAATAGTTGTTGGATTTTTTTCATAGAGCTATCATTCCATAAGATCCTGGGCAATAGACAGAGCTACTAGTTACAGTGCCAAGACTTAGGTAATGCCTTGGACCCAATCTACCCAATTTGTGGGAGCAAATTCTGTGTTTAGTGGCAGCATTACCTCTTCTGTTTCCCCTATCTGATAACTTGAGATCAGTGTCCAGTCCACCCTTCTCAGTTACCAAACATGTTTTGCCTTTTTAAACTCTTTATTTTACATTTCTCATAACATTCCTGAACCTGAATTTCCATGTCTAGGAACAGGATCTCAGGAGGCTTTTGGGCTATAGCAAGAAGGGGAAGCATGCAACAGATTATGCTGCCTGGTCTTATATATGTGTGTTTTTGAATCTGTGCAGAGTTTCTGTCTGTTAATGGATGTTTATATTTTACATTTGAATTTTTGACCACCTTGAGTCCAATTAAATAAGGTGGGTATAAACATTTTAAATAAATAGTTTTGTTGTAGATCCATGCCAATATGAGTAGATGCTGTCATTTCTCCTAATGAACTGCACATCTCATATTTTTGTTGGTTTTGAGCCACATAGTTGCACAGACATTTCTGGTGTACACCAAACAGTCATCCTACATCCATGTGGAAGCTGGTGGTATGGAAGACACTGTGGAAATCTAACAAGCACTTCGCCAGCATTTTCCCCCCATTAAGTCACAGCCAACTTATGGTGACCCCTTTTCAGGGCAAGTGATGTTCAGATGCCTGCCTCTGCAAAGTGACTCTGGTATTCCTTGGTAGTCTCCCATCCAAATACTTAGCTTCTGAGATCTGAAGAGAGCAAGGTATCCTGACCTGTCCAGTTCAGGACACTTCTCCAGCTAGCCTACAGATATCTACCCAAATTCTTAGAATTTGTAGGAATCCTTCAGTTAAAAATATGTTCTGGAGCAGGCTATTACAGCATCACTCAGGAAAAACCTACAAAACTCTAGAGATCAGATCAGAGTGTAGGTTTTAAAAGCAATGCTGTGTTTAGCATTATATGCTCATTTTCACTTGCTGGGGAAAAAACCTGAGGGGCTAGTGAGAAGCCACTGGATTTTCCATCATGGAAAAAGGTAATCGCAATTTATGGCCTGCCTTGTCGCCACTGCTGAAATCCAATGGGAGGGAATTGAGCACACCTGGGACAGCTGAATAGGACCTGTGGATGAGCATCTGTCCCTTCCCTTTTTGCAATATTCTGAATTTAGGCTAGCCAGAAGTATGAGCCTTTGGCAAGAACCAAGGGAGTGCAAAAGCTTGAAACAATTGCTTGAGAAAGTACTTGTTCCCTTGTATATCTTGGTTGAAGTTGTATTTTTGAAGGACATTTTATATGTAAGCTGCTTTGAATCTCCAGTGTGAGAGAAAAGCAGGGTGCAAATGTATATTTTTAAAAATATAAATAATTAAATTGGTGATTGATAAAATGAATTGTTATGTGAGCCCCCTTCCAGTATTTATTTATTTGCAAAACTAAGCGCGGTACAGAATATATAAGACAACTGTCCCTGCCAAGCAGCTTAATATAATCAACATAAGCAAAATACAAAACAATTAAGAACTGAGGGAAGAAAATGAAAATGTCAAATTAAAACCATAACTTAGATGTGGAGCAGCAAAAACAAATACATCTTCTGATTTTTTTTCAAACAAGGGAAGAGAATCAATTAACCAAACAGCAGCTAGCTAGAATTCCATAAATAGGGAGCAATAAAGAAAAGGAAAAAACCTCAAAGAGGTAAAACAGAAGGAAAAAATGAGGCATAATGAGTGTCAGAGAATCAAACAAATTCAGAGACCAAGAAGAAGAACAAAGTTGGAGTCCAGTGGCACCTTTAAGACTAACAAAGGCCCCGGTCACACGGGCAGGAAAATGCGGGGGGGAAGCGTGACTGTTTGCTCCGGAGCAAAATAACACGCGGTTGCACGATCAGCCCTCCCATCAAGGTCCTGTCGAGGTCCCGTGTTTAGGGGGGAGGTGCCGATCACACAACCATCCTGCAGCGCGGCAAAGAAGCGACGAAGTGCAATCACACCAGCAATCGCTAGGCGCCGCTTCCGTGGCAAACGGGATAGATTTTTTTCAACTGAAGTTTGTGCATACGCATGACTGAGCAATCATATCTGCACATCTGAAGGCGGGTGGTGGGCTTATCGGAGAGGGCGACAGACGCTTCCGGATCCCAACAGAGCTCCGAGGCATAGCCAATGGAGGGGGAGGTGGCTCCCCTTGTCACAGCTGCTCTAACCGCCTGCGCAACAGTGGCCATAGCGACCCTCCAGAGGCGGCAAGCCTGGCTGCAGTGGGAGGGGGCCTCTTTGTGCGCATGCACTGTTGGGCGCTTGTGCACACCCTGTGGAGACTTGGGGGAAAAAACGGTTTGCGACGGGACATGGGTGGGTGCCAGATGCCACGGGATTCCACCAGAAATGCAATCAGGCACCCACCCTTGCCCCACGGTTTCCAGAAACTAGTACCTCCGAGGTACTTACCCCACATCTTCGGCAGGAAGCCTCGGGTTCAGCACGGGAGCTCTACGCTTCCCAGATGTGGTGGTGTGATCGCGGCCGGAAAATCCGCATATCTTCTGTCTCTGTAGCGTGGCTAATGTTCCGTGTGACCGCAGCCAAAGTTTTATTCAAGGTGTGAGCTTTTATCTGCAAGCACACTTTGTCGAACAATGAAATGGAATTACAAACAGCAGGCGTACATATAGAGGGTGGGTAGTAAATTAGTATGCAAAATGGTGAAGATGTTTTAACAGACCAAGATGTTGAGTATGCAGTAGAAATGATAACCAGTGCAAAGGAAAGCAGCGAAATATAATAACTCTGAATGCCTCATACAAATCTTTGGATCCTCAAAGGCAAAATATGTACATCTTTGAAATGAGTGGGATTTAAGGATGTATAACTGGATGTTAGATTGCATCCTATGAAAGCAAGAGCATCCTCACATAAACCTATACCAATTACACCTAGATTTGGAAAGGGAATTTTATGCTTATGCATTTGAACACAGCAGGAAGACAGAGATTAATAGTAATTTAAAAATACAAGATTTCACAGCCTATTCACTAAGTTAATTTCAAAAATTCTCACTGGTCCATTTAAAATGTTGCTTTCTGCAATATGTTATGCAAATTTTGTGAGGAAATACCAAAATAAAGCCATAAACCTGGGGAAATACCTAAGGGAGAAATCTTAGTTCCATTAAAGCCTACAAGAGAGCTCTAATTCATTTACAGGTATCTAAAATCTCCCCTTCTTTTAGTATCAATCACTGAAAAAGTGTGTGACTACATGACATACCCATTTATAATAAAGCAGTATTAGCAATTTTATATTAAAAATTGAATAGTGTATAAACACAGCCTTCTATATACCTTTCACTACAACCTCCATTATTTCAAAACAGAGGTTATCAGTTTTATGAATCATCGTAAATTCCCCATGTAAATGAGGCTGTGTGTAAACAGAACATCCATTGATTGGAGTGCCTGATTATTAAAAATCACTATCTTCAGGGCTTTATGTACTATTACCAATCTTTCATGGTATATCTATCATAATTTTACAAAATTTAACAATGTATGCATTCAGTAACTATAGGCAGATTATAAGAAAAAACGAACATTAAAATTGCTGTGATTACAGGAAACTGTAAATAGTGCAGTCTACCTTTTTGACCTCCATATTCTGCCTACCCCTGTTTAGGATTATGGCTGAACAACTGTGGAAATGAACAGTGAATGACCGAGAGACAAATGAAAGGAAAGGGGGAAAGTATATTAATGTAGCCAGTCAGACACCAAACCTTTGCAGAAAAATAAGTTTTTGTGTCATAATTTTTCATATACTGCTTACATATACTTACATGGAGAAATTTCCAAATATGTATCAGATTTGTATATATGTTGAGTGCCACCTGATGGCTGGCAACTAGGGGAGGGATGCGGAGGGACCAGTGCCATGCTGGCACTGTGACATCACTTCCAACAAATACCTAATTTCTAGAGCGTTGCCCAAATTATGTTTAGCCCAAATTCTGGATTGTCACCTCATCACCATGCTGGAGACATTATGTCACTTCTGGGTCTTCATCCAAAGTGACATTGTGCAGCTGACACAGTGCCATTTTAAAACCATTTTCTCCCAGGCGATGAGAAGCAGGAGCAGATGTGGAACTAGGTCAAATGAGGCTTCTTACTCCATGTACTTTTTGGAGATTGGATTAGAGATTGGATTTATACCCCGCCCATCACTACCCAAAGGTGGCTTACAAACTCCTTCCCCTCCCCACAACAGACACCCTGTGAGGTAGGTGGGGCTGAGAGAGCTCTTGACAGAAACTGCTCTTTTTCAAGAACAGCTCTTATCAGAACTACGGCTTGCCCAAGGTCATCCAGCCAGGTGCAAGTGGAGGAGTGGGGAATCAAACCCGGTTCTCCCAGATTAGAGTCCGCACACTTAACCACTACACCAAACTGGCTACTGCCCCAGAGGCCTCAGACTTACATTCTGACATGGGTCAACATTGTTACTGCTAACCTTAGCTAGGCCTAGAACAAAGTCACTCAATACAACACCACTGCCACCATAAGCACACTATTAACAGGGCATATTAGAGCAGTGAACAAAGAGAGTGACTCAGTAGATGCATTTTTAACAGGTATACTGACTAGAGGGATATAATACCCTACAGTCTACCTTCCAAAGCAGTCATTTTCTCTGGAGGAACTGATCTCTGCAGTGTGGACACCAGCTGTAATTCTGGAAAACACCAAGTCCCACCTGGAGGTTGTCAACTCTAATGGCTCACCAGCATGGGATGAGCTCTTAGGGCTTTTCCACATAGATTTTTGGTTGTTGTTTTTGTTGTTGTTGGGGGTTTTTTGTTTGTTTATTGTCATTTCTGGTCCCATACTGCTTCAGTTTATCCCCTAATTTCCGCACACATTTTTATGCCTTTAATTTTCACTTTGTTTTGTTTTTGTTTAGGTTTTTTCTGGCTCTTGGGAAACCACTTTTACCTCAATATTTTTCTGGAAGCCTATTTGGATTTCGCTTTTTCCTAGTGCTTAATGATTCTATTGGTTTTCTTTGTCCCATCCATCTTCAGCCCACTTTTCAATTATTGGACTCTCATCACTGTTAAATCACTCCCTCTCCCCCTCACTCCCTCTCCTTCCCAAGTTGAGTGATTTCACTTTTTTTAAAGGCCCTAAAATACTGCTATGATGCTGTGGTGCTGTAATGATAGTTTAAGCAGTTTTTCTAAATTTCAGCTCTATTTATTTATTTATTTATTTCATTAGACTTACATCCCGCCCTCCCCACATTGTAGGCTCAGGGCAGGTACCAACATATATATATCTGCAATTAATGCAGATTTACAAATTAAACATATTACAATAATTATTAAAATCCATAAAATCATCAGCCTAAATTCACTTTTTTTTTAAACAAGTCTCTAGACTTTTCCCTCGAGGAGATATGTCTTTTCCCTTATATCTCCATGAGGGACAAAGATACAGACTTTAAAAAAAACTAAAGCTGGGAATTCAGAGAACCTGCTTAAACTATCATTATAACACTACAGCTTTATTACGATATTTTAGGGTCATTTAAAAAATAATAATGGGGCTGCTGTGACACCACTGAAAATGACAGCACCCTCCCTTGAAAATCCTCATTATTTAAGCCAAGTGCAGAAGAAAATAAACTGACTCCACAATTGTAAAAATGCACAGAGGGCACAGACAGATGTGCCATCCCAATGCTTCTGGATTGTCTCCCAAGAAAATCAGAAGCAACTCAAGTGTGCAGAAAAGGTCCCATTCTGTAGAACCAGTGGGTAATTTGCGAGACCTGTTCCAGTTTTACAAAGCAAAACTTCAAGTACTTGCTCTTTTCTTCCTTTCTTTCTAAGAAGACAATATAAGAACAGCCATCATATTTCCTTATTAATGCTTTCTGCTTCCTCAGTTTTGCTATGTTTTCAGTTAGTTTGCTCATGAGTTGGTATCATGTCAATAAATATTCCAAGAAATGTCACTAGAAGCAGCCAGATTTGAATTTTTTAAAATATCATTTTCCTTTAAATAAATCAATTGCCTTTACTGTCTCAGGCTGACTCAGTGTTCATACAGGATTTGATCCTGCAGCTGTTACATCAGCAAGTCTCCTACTGAGATCAATGAGGATGATGCTTGTGTATGAACTGTAGAGGCATGACTCATAGCTGTTGTTATTATATTCTATGTACAGTAGCACAAAGAAAGGAATTTGCCACAGTTACTGCCATAAAATATTGTGGTTTAATACATTTTGTAATGTTTAAACTCCATAGATTTCCACTGGTGCTATATATATATATACAAATTAATATAATTAGCATTTTTCATACTACAAGAGCTGGCATCTACTACAGCCTTTCCTTCTCTATCCTGGCTCCCACCTGCTGGAACAGACTCCCTGAGAAGGCGAGGAGGCATCATCTTTAGAAGTTTGTAGGGGGTGCTGTGAAGTCATTTTGTTTGCAAAGACTTTTACAGGAGTTTCAGCTGTTGGCATTTTCTTATGGAATGGAGGTAAATGGGGTTTTACTGTATGTTGTATATTTTAAATTTGTGGAATTTTAAGCCAACTTGAGCCACAAGGGAAAGGAGGGAGAATAGAGGGATACATCAGTTCATCACAAGGATGTAAGCAACTTTGACAGGTGCCCCACCCACCTTCTAGAGCAGAAGTCCCACCTCCCTTTGGTGCTCCAAAACTTCTACACCATCTGGTAGGAAATGGTCACTTAACCAGTGAGCTTCTGAGAGGGTGTCATGGGACTATAGGAATTCATCTCATCGCCCCAGACTGATAAGAAAGGGTTTCAAGTTTGTGGGATGCATGGGTAGAAAGGTGAGGGACAATATCACTCCCTACTCCTAAGAGTCCCTAACAGGATTTTATGACATCTCAGAACTCACCATGCTCACCCAGTAGAAAGATTCTAGTAAATCATGATTCTAAAATCTAGGATCTGGTAAAGCCCAGAAATAGAAAATCAGCTATGAATGCCATTGTCAAGACTGCTGTGTATTCCATTATGGACTACTGCTTCAGGGAAATAATGTTCTTAAAATGCAATGGCTGTGTTGAAGAGTCTGGCAGCCAAGGTTCTCACAAATGCCTTACATGGACTGAGGAGATTTATTATCAGAACTGAATTTGGAATACATATGTGATAAATTAAGCATTGGGCCTATGCTGTACCTCTAGCCCGTTCTATCTGTTTACATTGTTGTTACATTGAGGAATTTCAGACAGAGGATATAATCCGGAAGAGGAACGGTTCCCAAAAGGTTTCTGGTCTGTCATTTCAGACAGAACCGTTTTAGAACCGGTTCCCTAGCAGAATATATTTGTAATTTCAGACACAAACGCTTCTGTCCCGTTTAGGAAAAGGGGCTGAAGCATTTTACCTGTCAACCGCTTCCAAGTAGTCTTCAGTTTCCTCTGCCGGTTCCGATGCACTTTTTCCCACCGTTTTTCGCCCGCGCGGGCAATCTCCGGCTTTTTTTAAAAAAAAAACATTTGCTTTATAGCACTATAACACTATAACACAACAGCATTATATCAACCCCATTGAAATGCCTGGAGTGTTTTGTTATAGTGCTATAGCGCTCTAAAGCAAATGTTCAATTAAAAAAGCTGGAGATCGCTGGACTGCAAAAAAAACGGCAGGGGGAAAGTGGGAAAAAGCGGTGCAGTCTGAAATGGCAAACCACTTCAGATCCAGCTCTTTATCGGAAGGGGAAAGCCATGTGTGAAATGGCAGCCCTATACCGGTTTACTCCATGACGGATCAAGAACGGCTTCAAAACAGGTTAAAAAGGGTAATGTGAAATTCCTCATTGTGTTCTCAAATTCTTCCACTAGGGGCAGCATGTACCAGTTAGAAGATCACATGACTCTCCACTCTTCAGCCAGGCAGACAGAATGTTTAAGCTGGTGGCCATTGTTGTAGTGGAAGGATTGGTGTAGTAGTACATTATAAATCAATGTTTAAAGAGTTGAAGGTATGTTTTAATCCTTTTCTTTAGTTACTTAAGTGACATTAGGCTACATTATCACTGATTTATTCATTTTAAAACTTTGTAAGTTTGGGCTCAGGATTTTTTGAAGCAACATGGTGATGATCAGAGCTGATCAGTAATTAAATTTCCCCTTTTTAGATATAAAAGAAGAAAATATAAATCATCCACCGAAAAGGTATTCTCACAAATCAGGAGCCCAGAAGTGAAAAGAAAAGAAAGAACGAGAGGAACATGAAAAAAGGGGACAACAAAACATCTTTCAAGCTAGAATAAGGGTGCCTTCGAAAAAATTCTTATTCAACCCACCTATAGAATTAGAACAAGAAAAAGCTCTTGAAAAATTAATCCCCAAATAAGGAGCAGTTGATTTGGATAATAATGTACAGGATTTTGATAAAGAAACACATGTAGAAAATGACACAAATGAACTGAAAGAAACAGAAATACAGGCTCAGGCAGAAGTGAGTTAGGAAAATCAGAAGAATACTGTAGGCCTTGACATTGGTTGCATCACAACTAAGTTTCCTTCTCAAAAAGAAATAGAAAAGTATGTTACCAATGGTCACATCTCATTGCCTAAAACATTCCCAAAAAACACCACCAGCAATCAAGGTTTTCCAGAAAGCATGCTGAAATTTCAAAATGCCAATGGAGAACAGCATGTAAGAGACTGGCTTGTCTAGAGTCAACAGAAACAAACATTACATTGTTTTCCATGTTGATTATTTTGGCACAAAACTAGTAGCTCTGCATCTAAATCTGCACTGGCATCAGCTGAAGGCTGGATGCCTAGTGGGAAGTAGCTGAACCTATGCAACGGGATCCCAGAATGTAAACTGAAGCTGTGAAATGGTACAATATTTTTAAGCACATAATTGATGATGTACTCTTCTTGGGAGAACATGGTCTGGCTTTTGGTTCATCCCATCGCATTGGGGATTCAAACAATGAAAACTTTTTAGGACTCACAGAACTACTCTCCAGGTGGGACCCCATCCTTCAGGAGCATGTGCTTACAGGAGTTACAGAAGAGGGGTGAATTACTTCAAGTTCACTATGTGTCTCCTGACTCGCAAAATGAATTTGTTGCCAAATGTTCAAATCTTGTGAAACAACATATTTTGCTTGAGAGGCAATCTGCAAAGTACTTCACAGTAATAGTAGATGCTACAACAGATTCCTCACATAGAGAACAAACAACGTTTCTTTTGAGATTTGTAATTTTAAAAGAAGCACAATATGAAATTCAAGAAAGTTTATAGATTGTAGCAACAAAAAGGGGGAAGAAATTACTTAACTAATAACTGTTACTTTGAAAGAACATGCTATTCCTCTCAGTGATAGTAGAGCTCAAATGTGGCTGGAAGATACAACGGCACAAAAGAAAAAATAAAAGAACTGTCCGACAACAATTTTTTTCACTTTGCAGTTGTCACACATTCAATTTATGTGGAAACGATGATGCTGAATACATACCTAAAGCAATAACTTTTTTTGGAACAATTCAAGCTCTCTACCACTTGTTGAGTTCTAGTCCCAAGTGCTGGGAAAGACGTGAAAACCGCAGAGGCTGTTCTCTTCATGGTACATCTGAAAAAAGATGGTCAGATGGTGTTGAAAGCGTAAAGCCTTTTGCAACTCACCTGCCTGGAATTAAATTAGCACTGCAAGGCCTCCTAAAATTAAAGTTTACATCCAAACCAAGCAATGAAGTCTAGGGAGTTTTATTCTATGTGACATCAGCTGTGTGGTACAAAATATTAGCTCACATGAACAACTGCAATAAGGTAATCCAAGCCAGAAATGCCACATTGGATATCAAAGCAGAAAACATTGAAATACTCCTCGCAGATTTTATGAAACTTTGAAGTGACTAGAAATGTATGTGGAATGAAGCCAAAATTGTTGCATTGACCCCAAGAAATAAAATTCTCTTGTGGATGTGGTAGAGTTACACAAAAGAGGGCTGCGTGATAACAGACCCGATGCTAACTTGCTGGAAATGAATGACACAGATGATTCACCAGAAGAAGCCTACTGCAGAAAATCTGTGTTTTATGTTTTGATAGACAGTGTTATAGCAGGATGAACTGTAGGATTCAATGTTGTGAAGCACTTGGCTGAAAAGTTCGAGTTTTTGTGGTTATACCTCACTGTTTCAGAAAGTTATTTGAAAGGAAAAGGTTTATTTTTATCAAAACAATGCCCCGATGACCTTAGTGATAAGGATTTTTTTAAACAGAAATGCAGCATTTACCCTCAATATATAAGGCAAAATTTGGGAATGCACAGTTAAAACCATTGGATCTGTTGAACATATTAACAGACTTGGTAACCTGTTTCCAAACGTTTGTGTCAGCATACAAATTCTTTTCCAGCAACAGTAGCTTCTGCAGAGAGATCATTTAGCAAACTCAAACTGATTAAGAATTTTTAAAACTCTACAGTGTCTCTAGAATGTCTTGAGGATTTGACCAGGCTGAGGACTGAATCAAACATTGCTAGGAGAATTAATTTTGATGCTGTCATTAGAAAGTTTTCACAAACAAGGCAAAGAAAGCTCGTTTTTAAGTAAATACAAAGCCTGTTTTTTAGCCTTTTTTTACCTTGTGCTTAAAACTATTGTGGATTTAAAAAAATAATGGCTAATGGAGCAGGAAATGTGCCCTGGGAAAAATTTTTTGTACCATCTCATAAAATTTCTCTCAGAGGCCCTGCTGTGAAGAATTGATAAAGAAGGCACCACCTTGCTAGGACTGCAATCAACCAGAGGTAGTGCAGAATGCTTGGTGTAAACAACAGCAACTTCAAAGAGAGAAGGAGGGAGCAAATGGAGGGAAACCAAGAAGTATCCGAGTTCAGACATATAATAATAATAGTACCAACAATAATCTAGTGTTTCTTGTTTGCAGCCTTGCAGATACAGGCAATGAGTTTTAGGACTTTTTTTTTTTTTTACTTTATCTCTGTTTATGACCCTCACATAATGTAGAACTCTCTGTTTATGACCCTCACATAATGTAGAACTGTGATAACATGCATTTCATAATTACATGAGGGAAACTTAAAGTTTGAGGTAATCGTGCAATATGATTTGCAAATCTGCTCTTGGCTCTCAGTGGTTATGCAATCTGAGCAATTGCTTGCAATTACAGTGCAATCTAAAACTATTGTGTTTCTGGTGGAAAGATTAGTGTCTTTTACATATGCTAGTGTACATTTTTTTATTGTTTCAACCAAAAAGTAAAAATATTAGTTCATTGTGTGATTTTAAGATGCATAGCTCTAGAAAGTCTAATGCCTTTTCAGAATAGCACTCTACTCAGATCTGTGACTTCTTGCTAAGGAGACTAGTAGAATATAAACTGTTTCTGCATTTTGAAGAAAGTTTTTAGTGTGATGCAGCTCATTCTCTCTCTCTCTGGCCTGTTATGCATGAGTGTTTTGCCTCACTTTCATCATGCATGTCCACCGAGTTTTCTTTTTCATTCTGCATTTCATTTCCTCCCTTCAGCACTCAATTCGCTTTCCATTCACTGTTTCTCCGGGTCTACAATGGTCTAGCCTCAAGGTGACCATCGCATGGATCACTGTGGCTAGGTCATCGTGGTTGAGAAAGGGAACCAACTGCCAAGCCAGCCAAAGATGGTAAAAGGCCGCCCTGGCAGTGGCTGCTACCTGGGCCTCCATAGATAATGTGGAGTCTAGGAGCACCCCCAAACTCCTAACCTCTGATGCTGGCACCAAAGGCGCCCCCTCAACGGTCAGGAGTGGGAGCCCCAACCCCAAAACTCAACGACTCAAACCCAGGACCTCCATCTTTGCCGGATTTAGCCTCAGCAGACTCAGTCGGAGCCAACCAGCCACGGCTTGCAACGCCCGGTGCAGATCTTCTGGGCTGGAGTCCAACTGGCTGCCCAACATCAGATAGAGCTGGGTGTCATCCGCATATTGATGACACCCAAGCCCAAACCTCGAGGCAATCTGGGCAAGGGGGGGCAAGTAGATGTTAAACAACATCGGGGATAATACAGCCCCTTGGGGCACCCCACATTCAAGGGGGTGTTTCTGGGACTGCTGTTCCCCTATCACCACCCTTTGTCCCCGACCTTGTAGGAAAGAGGCAAGCCATTGAAGGGCAAGTCCCTGAATCCCCGCATCGGCGAGGCAGTGGGTCAGCAACTGGTGGTCAACCGTATCAAATGGGGCAGACAGATCCAATAACAGTGCCGCCACACCACCCCGATCCAAATGCCTATGGAGGTCATCAGTCAGAGCGACCAGTACCATCTCCATCCCATGCCCTAGACAGAAGCCGGACTAGAAAGGATCTAGGACGGAAGCATCATCCAGAAAGCCCTGCAACTGTAATGCCACCACTCTCTCGATAAGTTTGCCCAAATAGGGCAAATTGGACACCGGTCGATAATTAGCCAATTCGGCCGGATCCAAAGAAGATCTTTTTAGGAGAGGGCGGATCATCACCTCCTTGAGTGCCCCCAGGAATCACCCCTCTGAGAAGGACTTGTTGATAATCTCCCGTAGGGTACCTCACAACCCCTCGTGGCCAGCTCTAATAAGCCAGGAGGGGCACGGATCAAGGCTGCATGTGGTTGGGCGCACAGAAGCAAGCAATCTGTCAGCTTCCTCCAGACTGAGTGGGCTGACTCAGGCAAATCTTGATCCCTCCTAAGGGTTCATTTTATTCATAACTGTTTGAGTCACATGGCCTACTACATCCTGAGCAATATTACAGTCTGCAGTTTTCACATGTGGCTTGATAATCTCCAAGCCTTTTCTAAAAAAAAGGTACAGCCTCTCAAAAAAGGCTCTGGAAAATTCCCCCCACCCATGCCCCATACATGACAGGAACCCCATGGAATCCTGGAAGACCATAACCAGCCTGTAATTTATAATAAGACCTCCGTAATCTTTCTAGGGGCAGAGGTGCAACCTCACAATGACCTTGCATAATGGAATGGCATGAGACAGTTCTGATCTGTCTTTATTTCAGCGCTGATTGTTTCAGTGTGATATTTAGTGAGTGGCAAGTAATTCAGCTTATCATACATGATCATGATACCCTTGTGAGCTTATACAGGTACACAGTGCAGAAGGGCACTGCCGAGTCTCTCACTATCTGATGTTCTACGCTGTCTGTGAACAAGTACAAGGAATTAAGCCCTCCAGGAGCATTGTGGATTTTTTTTATCAGTGTGTTAGGGTAAAACCCAATCATGTGGGCAAATTCTTTGCTCACTAACATGGAGTAAATATCAGGCCATTGAAATCTGATTTTCCCGATCACTGGGTCATAAAAGAAGCATAGATCAAGGAGGGTCCGAGGCTTTCTAATGGATAGTGAATGTCATCAAAATATACCAGCTGCAGCTGCTGCTCCCAGTTCTCAGTCTCATCACAAATTTGAAACTTTCCTGGCTTAGAGAACGTACCAATTGTGTGGGAACTGAATTTCAACCTGTCCTGCTTCACATTCCCCTCACAGGTCCAAAGCCCTAACTAGCTGTATTGTAAAGGAGGAGCTGGTATTTTGTGCAAAGACACCAGTGGAAGCATTGCTTGGGAGCAGGGCTATTTTGGGGCAGGAACGCACAGGAATGGAGTTCCGGCTGGCTCCCAAGTTGGTCACACCCAGCAGGAACTCATTAGCATAATAGGCCACACCAAACAGCAGAAACTCATTAGGATTGGCTACATTAGGGGTGTGTGGCCTAACATGCAAAGGAGTTCCTGCTACAAAAAAGCCCTGGGTTTTGACAACAAGCAAAGTAAACAGAATAACAAGCAAAAGGTGGGTGTGGCTGGATAACCACACTTCTGGTAACATAGGGGTGCGGCCTAATGTGCTAATGAGCTGTGCTGTCAGGGGTGTGGCTTAATATGATAATGAGTTTCTGCTGTTAGGTGTGGCCTATTATGCTAATGAGTTCCTGCTGGGCTTTTTCTACAAAAAGAGCCCTGCTTGGGAGTGTAATGTAAAAACTGTCATCCCCATAATGCTCCACAATGTCTTCTGCAGCTAACTAGGTATTATATTTCGGCAGCTAGTTTAACCACTTCACTAGGAGACACTTCTTTTTCTTCTCTGTTTGAGTAGCTATAATTTTCTCAATTCTATACGTCCTGTCCTCTTCAGCATTAATCTTCCGCAATTCCTCAGGACAGAATCTCCCTACTAATAGTTTGCCATCAAAATCTTTGAGTTGAAATAAGGGCCTCTCTTCTCATCTGATTATTTCTTCTATTATGAAAATTTTATCTGTAAACATCTTCTCATAACCTTTCTCAAAAGTGCCTTTTGTTTTTTATCTCCTTTTCTAAACACTAGTATTCACTTCTTTTCTTTGAATGCAGGGCTCATAAGCACACCTCCATATCTTAAGAGACTCAGATGAGTTAACCTCAGCTTCAACACTATTGGGTATGTTCAAACCTGGTCCTTCACCTAAGAACTTATTGGGGGCCAAAATGTTCCCTCCTTGTCTGTCCGAATGCCTCTTGCCAACTCACTACCCAGTTGCAGTATCTGCAACAGTGGTGGTCCGAGTTTTTCATGATCTCCTCAGTGAATTCATAAAAGTCCAACCAGACTTCTATCCAGAGGGAGGGGAGAGAAACCTCTCAGTATCATACCCTTTGTCTCTACTTCCTCCTCCTCTCCTCCTTTATACTAGGGAACTAGGTCTTCTAAACAGGTTGGAGCTGAACACCTATATATCCCACAGATTCAAGCCCTTCTTTTTGGTCTAGGGTAATGAAACCAGTTCCTAGAGGAGTCACATGACACCTTTTTAGGGTCACACAGGTCAAGGGATCATTTCCTAACATGTGGGATAGACGTTGGTGGGGGCAAAGGAAGGGGACAGGGTACCTGTCAAAATTGTTTAATTCACTTGTGATGAATTGATTTATCCCCCTATTTCTTCTACTGAGGATATAAAGATCTTAATAAATAAATAATTTACTTCAGTCTATATTCCATTGGTTTTGTGTTGTTGGGGTTTGGGGGGGGGTTAAAAATCAGATGTCCCATATGCCTTCACAGTTCCACTAAAACGGGGGGGGGGAGTGGTGCTCTTTTAAAATTCCTGGGTCATTTGTAAAGAAAATTATAAAACTCATTTTATATTCCAACAAACATAAGGCACTTTGGAAACTACAGAAATGATCCTTGAAATGATCTCTGGTTTTGTCAGGAGCCCTTAGGAAGGAAAAAAACTGGTAAGACTACATCTTGGCTAACATGAAACTCTTTCAGTGCTTTAGGTAAACATTATAAACTATATGTTAAAACTATAAGTTAAAGCCACCTTTGTCCTTGTGAAGTTTAGGGAATCCAATTTAGCTTTAATGCACTGAGTTCACTTATTCTACATCCAGAGGTAACTACAGGACCAATCAGAGGATGGCAGGGCAGTAGGACCATCTGGTTTGCTGAGACCCTCAAAGGGGATCTCAGATTTAGACACCTGTTTTTGGTTGGGTTGGGGGGGGCATTTCATAAGTTTTGCAACTTGTTTTTATGTGCCTGTGTCATCACTTTTATTTTTATTGCAGCTAAGGACTTCAAAAGCTAGAAGTGGCCCTCTGCGAGGACCTAAGTAACTGCAAGTAAAAATGTTTGCATTTTGAGCAACTGTAACGAACATGTAGCCAAGGGATCCAAGCACCCCCTTCTCCATTCGAAATCCTTCCTAAAAGGCTGGTTTTTCCCTTTGGAAAACGAGCTGTCAGGCTTTTGTTAATCACATTGGCATGAAACGTGTGCCATGATTAATATGATAGCATCATTGGTATGCAAATGTCATGAGTAGGGGGTGGCTGAGAAATTATCAGGAAGGCTCAGGGAATGGTGATTGTTATGTTAGATCTTTATTTCTACAGCTGTCGTGTTATTGCTTGTGCTACTAAGTGAGAAATGAGGGTCACGACTGTTTTTGTAGTGGTTGTGAGCATAGCAGGACATCAGCATCTCCCTTTAAGAAGGTAAACAGTATGGGTTGGATCCAAATCTCCTTCTGGATATCTAATTTTGGAAGGGTATCTCCACCAGTAGAGGGGTGATTTTTGCCAGTTCCTTCCTACCACAGCATGCTGTTCCTAGGGTTCGCTGATTCCAGGAGCAGGGTTGGGGGGGGGGGAGGCTGCAATAGGAGGAAGGCAGCAACATTCTCTCTCAAGAGTGGAGCTCTGCTCATGGTACTTTGGATTCAGTCCCATGAATTGTGGCTGTGCAGCTTCATTTAAATTGCATCTGTAAGAAGCCTGAACACACACACACCAGAACATACAGAAGGTATGCTGTAGCAGCACTGAATGGATTGCAACCAGATTTTAAGTGCGGCTGAAGTACTTGTAGTAAAAGTGTGAGAGTATATCAAGGAAAGTAGTCGTCTTTGCTGTGCTGAATAGCTGTTGAGTATTCTGGGAACTAACGGATCTTTTCCCATAAACAACATATTGCAAAATTTTAGCGTACCAATTTCAGTGTACCAATCTATATAAAACTGAACCCTGCTCAACTAATTAAGGAATAAGTCAGTACGCAACAAGTCACCCATAAACGTCTTCTTGCAAAGGATACCATTATTTCCCCTAACTGTATCCTTATTAAAGAACCACCATCATCCACTTTATAGTACATAAAGTCCTGAACTAATTGCTAGCCAGGTAATGATTTAATGAGAGAGACATTTTTGAAGCTGACAAAACACACTGAAGTTTAAAACTGTCAGTGGACAGACCCAAGATGCATTCCAATTAACAACTCCAAGTAGATGGCAGCTGCTGATAGTGAACTCAACTTGTTATGCTACTGTCTTTTCATGCTGGCTGTAAGATTTTCTTTCAATGTGAGTCTTGTAATTAACACACTCCTACCAGAAAAAAGTGGCAATGAATTAAAATCCATGCTTGCTTGATCTCTCAATGTGGATACTGTCACATATAACAGAGACAAGACAAGACCCTTTTCCTCTGCCTTAATTAATACAAAAACAGTGACTCCCACAGTTTCATATTATCTAGCACACTGTTATCCTCCAAGGAGCTCAGAGAACCATACATAGGAATCTTCTGTTTTATCTTTGCAGTTACCTTATGGGGAAGATTTAGGAGACAGTGGTTATCAAAGTGAGCTTCAAGGTGGAAAAATGATTCGAACTCAAGTCTATCCTGTCATATTCCACCAGCATAGGAACTACAACACTGTTCCAGTATAACACATTGATAGGTGAGAACTAGGTTGCTTTTGCTGTAACTGGTGTTGTTAAAGCAATTTTCTTCAAAAGGAGATTTCTTCCATGGCTCTCTCTGTGCCGCTTGTCATAGCACAGTCCACAATCCAATGTATGGGGCTGCACCAATTCTTGGGATACAGGATTTCTCTATCAGCCTCCTACTCCATCAAGCACTTTATTAATCTTTCCAATCTTTCTTGAAGTACTAAAATTATTTTTAAAAACCATCACTGGACTCTTTGGACCCAGCCAACTACTGCCCAGTGTCAAACTCTCAATTCCTGAGTAAGGTAATTGAGAGAACAGTAGCTAAGCAGCTCCAGGTTTTCCTGGATGATGCCTCAGTCCTGAACCCACTCCAGTCCAGCTTCCACCCTGGCTATGGAATAGAGACCACACTGGTCACCCTCACAGATGACCTCTGGGGACTCCTGGAGCGGGGCAGGTCAGTGCTACTGTTATTACTTAATCTGATGGCAGCATTTGACACAGTCAGTTACAGTGTCATGGCCCATCACCTTACTGACATGGGGATAAGAGGTAGCACCTTGCGGGGGCTAGTCTCCTTTCTCCATGGTCAGGGACAGAGGGTGGGGAGGGTCTTGCCACAATACCCATTGGTCTGCAGTATTCCTCAAGAGGCGATTCTCTCCCCGATGCTATTTAACATCTGTTGTGTCCGCTGACCGCCACCAGAGGTCAGCGAATACCCCAGAGCTTGACTCTGGAGGAACAATGGGACAAGGCTCCTGGTCTCTCCACCGAGGGACCAATGGGATGTTGGCGGGAGATTCAAACCCACCAACGGGACCTAGGGGGTGTCCCCATATGTGGATATAGTTGGCCCCCGGGCCGTTTTTCCCTTTGTCTTTGTTGTGTAGCAGTAAGCGTGCAGGATGATACACGAACCGCAGCGGCCTTGCCATGCGGTTAACCCACTACACAATAACATCTATATGTGCCCCCTCACCCAGTTGGTCTGAGGATTTGGGCTGGGTTCTCACCAGTATGCCAATCACACCCAGCTGTATCTGCTGATGGATGGCCAACCAAGCTCCACCACAGAAGTATTGGCCGAAGCGTTGGAGGTTGTGGCTGGATGGTTGTCCATCGAAGACAGAGGTCCTGTGCCTGGGCCATGGGGGAGGGGGCTTGAGAATTCACCTCCCAACCCTTGAAAAGGTGCCTCTGATGCCAGCACTAATGGTGAGGAGTTTAGGTTTGATGTTGGATGCCTTACTTTCTATGGGGGCCCAAGTCAAGTCTGTTGCCCTGTCAGCTATCTACCATCTTCGGCTGGCCAGGCCACTGGTCCCTTACCTCTCCCCCTGTGGCCTAGCCACAGTGATTCATGCAATGGTCACCTCTAGCCTAGACTACTGCTACTTGCTGTATGCAGAGCAGCCCTTGTCCCTGATCCGGAAGCTTCAGATGGTGCAAAATGTGGCAGCACACCTCCATCTGGAGCACCTACGTAGGCACACATACAGCCGGTATTGCACCAGCTGCATTGGATACCAGTTGCATACCAAATCAGGTTCAAGGTCTTAGTGCTAACTATGCAGTCTGGGGCCATCATGTCTACAGGACAGACTCTCCACATATGTTCCCCAGAGAGCCCTGCACTCCTCTCAACAGCATTGTCTGGTGGTGCCCGACTCCAAAGATGTCCATTTAGGCTCGGTAAGGACCTTTCCAACCCTGGCTCCGGCCTGGTGGTATCCTCTTCCAGGTGAGATCCAGGCCCTGCAGGATCTGTTACAATTCCACAGGGCCTGCAAAACTGAGCTGTTCTGCGAGGCCTTTGATTGAAGTGGTTAACTTCCATGCATAAGGGCTTCCCCTGCCCCCCACTACCACCTCAATTTTCCTCCACATATGAAGATAAATTATAGATGGTCAGTATCAGCTACCTAACTCTGATCCATCTGACATACATACAGACTCAACCGAACTTCTGGAAATTGCCATCTTGAGAATGCTGTCCTGGTATTGATTTGTGGTTTTACTTGATTTATTAGAGCTGTATTTTAACAGTTTTAATTGGTTGTAACCCGCTGTGAGCCCACTTGCGGGGGGGGCGAGCAGGATAGAAGTAAAATAAATAAATAAATAAATAAATAAATAAATAAATAATCTCGTGCAACGATACATCAGCAACACTACACATTTCCATTCCACATCACTCCTTTCTGTGGAACACTTGAGCCATAAAAAGAGAGGGACTCTACACTTGCGCAGCATTGCAGCTAGGATCAGGTACTTGTTTTATGTTTGCATTCTTCACTGTCTTCACTGCCTTTGGGAACCTAAGCTTGGTGAAAAGGTGGCATAGACATTAAATAAACAATGGTTTAAGGGGAGAAAGAGGCAGAGATGGGAGCTTGCTGATGGAGCAGCATAAAAATGGCCAGTTTGTTTCAGGTCCTATTGTCCATCAGAGCTAGACCCAGTCTCCTCTTCTAGCACAGAGTTTTGCCAACAAAACGAATATTGTCACAAAATAGAAGAAGAGACTGGATTTATACCCCACCCTTCACTACCCAAGGGAGTCTCAGAGCGGCTTACAAACTCCTTTTCCTTCCCCTCCCCACAACAGACACCCTGTGAGGTAGGTGGGGCTGAGAGAGCTCTGACAGAAACTGCTGTTTTTCTAGAACAGCTGTGCCAGAGTTATGGCTTGCCCAAGGTCATCCAGCCAGGTGCAAGTGGAGGAGTGGGGAATCAAACCTGGTTCTCCCAGATTAGAGTCCGCGCACTTAACCACTACACCAAACTGGATCACCCACCTATATAAATACCCACCTATACAATGGTGACCTTGAGATGACTGCTTCACCCATCTACCACTTTTGCCCCATAACTACACAGTAGGATAAAATTCTAACTAAGTTAGTAAGCAATTCAGGTGGGTAGCCATGTTAGTCTGAAGCAACAGAACAAAGTTTGAGTCCAGTGGCACCTACAAGACCAAGAAAGTTTTATTCTTGGTATAAGCTTTCATGTGAATGCATTACAAAAAAACTTATATCCAGAATTAAAATGTGTTAGTCTGAAAGGTGTCACTGGATTCAGACTTTGTTCTAGTAAGAAATGGCCAAGCATCAGCAACTGTACAGAGATTACTTCTCAAAATGTATGACATGGTGCTATATCACTCTGACCCTGACTCACAGTGGAACTATGATCACACTGGAAAGCACTTGAAGGGAACTTCAGTGAAAAGCACTCCATCTCTGTACCGAGATAGTCTAGGAAAGGCAGATAAATATCATTTGTCCTCAGAATCTTAGAGATACTCTCCCCCAGAACTCTATAGATAAATACCTACTAGGAACTTCAACTCCATTCCTTTTACTTGGAAAGCAAAGTCAAGACACCCCACCCAAATAAGCAGGGGACAAGGAGTTCAGCAAGGAAGGGGAATCCAAGCCATACCCTGTTGTAGTGAACAATTTCACCAGGTGGTGAAGACCAGCCACGGCGTTGCCCCCCCTTCTCTTCACCCCCACCCTGGGTGAGATTCAGCCCCCTCTCTTGTGGGATCACCCAAGGCCAATGCCGCAAGGAAGGAGCTGAGTAGACTAGGCAGGTAGGTAAGGAAATGTGCAGACTCTCTACAACTTTATTTCTACAAGCCACAAACTCAGGGTACTACAAGAACCAAGTAAAAGTGTGCTAAACAAAACAAACTAGGTAATTACAATCCAGGGCATATCTGGTCTCTGTTAGCTGTCTAATGTCCACCTCCCTAGGCACATCTGCAAACATCTTTAGCATCATTTACCTCTATCATCTTTCACATACAAACGCAAACAGGCAAGTCAGCCCCAAAAGACCAAACAACAACTCCCCTGACAACCCCCCAATGAAAGGAACAGTTCTCCTTTTCAGACCCCTCCTTGCGTGGACTTCTGGGACCTTAATCTATATGGGTGCCAGCTCCTGGGGTTCAAGCCCACCAGAACCTTCACCCTCCAATCAAGAGGTATTTACACATCGAAGAGCTAGTGTGTTTTCCCTGTTGGTTGTAAAGGATGCCCTCTACATGGAAAAGAGTACCTTTTCCACATTCTCCTGGTCCTAAGGATGCCAGTATGCCCTTCCATCACTGTAACTGTCACAGCATCTCTTGCCCCCTTCCTCTCATCCACAACACCTGTATTTCATACAGTCTTCAGGAAACTGCAGGGCTCCCTCTTTGTGCTGTACCATCAACTATGTGGAGCTTGAAAACTGAAGCCAACAGCCCCCTTGTAAAAATCCTTAAGGGATGCCAGATTACCTAAGCCTAACCTACTCCAGAGGGTTGGTGTGAGGACTGAATGGAGGAGGGGAGAATGATGTACACCGCCCTGATCTCCTTGCAGGCAGAGTGGCATAAAATGCACTAAGTAAATGAAATGGAACTGGTGATTAAATGTAGGGTACTACTGTTGCTGGAATGGCTGTCTGCACTTATCCCTTTATTTTGCTCCATTTTACTTCTCTTAAATAAACAGGCCACCCCAGTTTACACTGAAGAGATTCCCCCAATTCACCTTGCATGCTCTGATTTTGCCCTTCTCATTTTGTACTTTAGATTCCAGCCGTGTGTTATAACTTTAGTAAATACTTCACTTGCAAACTGTTAATGCCATTTTGCTCTAGCAATCATCTCTGAGGTAAAGTCTCATAGCCAAAAACAATTTAAGAAATGTCGCTACATGCGGTATGCAGGCACAATGATGAGGAAAACTGCGCATGTCTGGCAGATAACTTTCAAAAAGTACAGGTGTTACCAGAGCTCCACAAACACATGAACATCCATTCAGATTGACATGGGAAATTTGCTTGCGTGCTTGTCCAGGATGCAGAGAACCTTTTTTACACTGTTACACGTGCAGTACATACATTCAGACTGGGAGGGAGGGTGCCTGATTCCCTCTGCAAAGGACTATGGCTGGTAGTACTGCTTTGAAGCAGAAGGATGATAGCTGCTGATGAGAGGCAGGGGGCAAAAACCAACAGGCCCTGGTGCTAGTAAATCAAATGTATAAAACCCTGTATGGCAGAGATCCAAATAGAAACCATTGGGCTAGATCCAGAACTAATTTTCTGATCACATGACTCTGTTCTGATCGAGACCGAATGTTCATGTATCCTTCTTCCCACTGCAGCACACTGATCTCCCCAAAATGCTGCTGCTGGAAATCCAGGGACCCTCAGGAAGAACAGCATGTGAGGTAAATTGGGGGTCTGCAGAAGGAAGGGGGGGTTAGTGGAAATTACCACTTCTGTTGGTCAAAACTTTTGTCTGGATCCAACCCTTTTAGTCCAGAGCTATTATGGTTTTGGATCCCTTAACGCGGGAGAGAACTGAAAACAGCCTTGGAACAAGCTAAGTTGAGTGGCCCGAGGCATTACCATTGCCAATGAAGAGTCTGAGCTGTGGCCCCTGAGGCATTGACAGGGTTGATGGGCTTGCTTCTGGCGACCAATGGGACACTGGGTGTTATGTATTGAGCCTGAACTGTACTTGCAAAAGGATTTAGCTTGGGGATGCATAACAATAGCTTGCTAGGATCCTAGAATGGACCAGTGGGGTGACAGGGATCCTAGAGTAACCCAATTGGGAAACAATGTAGTGTAAATAGCCTGTAGTTGGGAGTGGGGTGTGTTTTGGGTGTAACCTTTTTCAGGCATAAATACCCAGCTTCAGCCAGGGGTTTCTCAGTCTTCTTTCTCTTGCTGAATCACTAATAAACTACAGGCTGATCACTTGAATGCGTCTGAACCCAGTATATTTCACTAGGGCAGTGGCCAATTGAGAAATTTCCTCATACATTAAATAGCCAGTCTGCCCTGCATTAAAGGGTCAGGGAAGGATGCAAATCTTCCAGAAGAATTCATAAGCTCAACTGTTTCTCTTTTGTGTCTGTGAGTGTCCTGCAGCATGCTTTCTTCCTTGTCCATGTGACTCCCTTCCCAAATGCTTGTTATCCTCATATGGAAATTGATAGAGGTTGTTGTGTGCAGAGTTAGGGGTGTATATATAAAACTCTGGGCACCGCAGCAGGGTGTTACCCTGTTCTTCTGGGCACCCTATGGCCTCTGCTATTGGCATGCCCACTAATTGCACCATGAGTTACTATGGGGGGACACACAGCAAAATTCAGTTGGAAAGTGCATTGAAAGGGGATTGAAAGGGGATTATTTGGTGTATGTGGTTCTGTGTTCTGTGACATCATCATACCATTTTGATAAAGTTCCTCATCAAAGGCTCCTAAGTAAGCTCAATAGTCACAGGATAGTGAACCCCACTCTGACCCACAACCTTGTCTGCCCGTGGAGCCTGCACCGCTCCGCAGGTCCCAGCGTTCGCGGCAAATGCCGACTTATCTGAAGGACTATGAGTGTAAATACTGTTGGAATAACTGATGTACAAAGGTTGATTGCATGTTTGTAAATAATAAAACAATTGGGATGATGGCTTAACTTAGGGGGGAGGAATTGTAATGTATTGAAATGATTACATGAATCACCTCATAGGACTCCCGTGTTAAGCTTCGAGCCAGACCAGGGCTCCTCTGAGCGAACTTCCTATTGGTCGCTTCGTAACAGCGACCAATCAGAACGGTACCATTCCCTAGGAGGGAAAGACTCCCATTGGTCTTTATTCTAGCAATCTCATTGGTTGTTATTTGTAAATAGGCGTGGCTACATTAGCCCGGTTATGTTTAAAAGGAGCATAAGCTCCCACTGTTTTCTGTTCTGGTTTCTTACTGAGTTAGTGCTTGTTCGTTACTTCTAAATAAAGCTGAATCACTTGCTGAATCACTCTAAGAGTCCTTTGTTAGTGCGATCTAACACTTTAGCTTGGAGAAACGACAACTGAGGTGTGACATGACTGAGGTTTATAAGATTATGCATGAGATAGAGCAGGTGGAGAAAGAAGTACTTTTCTCCCTTTCTCACAATACAAGAACTTGTGGGCACTCAATGAAATTGCTGAGCAGTCGGGTTAGAATTGATAAAAGGAAGTACTTCTTCACCCAAAGGGTGATTAACACATGGAATTCACTGCCACAGGAGGTGGTGGCGGCTATAAGCATGGACGGCTTCAAGAGGGAATTAGGTAAGCATATGGAGCAGAAGTCCATCAGCGGCTATTAGCCACAAGGTATAGATAGGAACTCTCAGTCTGGGGCAAGTGATGCTCTGTTAACTCTTGGTGCTGGGGGGGGGGAGCCAACAGTGGGAGTGCTTCTAGTGTCCTGGCCCCACTGCTGGACCTCCTGATGGCACCTGTGGTTTTTTTTGCCACTGTGTGACAGAGTGTTGGACGAGATGGGCCATTGGCCTGATCCAACATTGGCTTCTCTTATGTTCTCTTACGTTCTTATGTTCTTTATTCTTGCCATTGCTGCCTTTTGATAGGTATCTTCTATGTATGGCTAACATGGGGGTACCATCAGTGAACATCATGTGATTGGTGAGTGGCAACATAGCAGCTCCTGTGCAGCTTCTGGCAACTATCACTGTTGCTTTTTTGGTGCTATTCTTACACTTTTACATGTACAGTACCATCATATCTCAACTAGTGACACTGGTGCAAGATCACATGTCACAGAAGTCACATATACTGTACTGTCCAATATCTCAAAGCTCTGGCATGTGCTGTTTGTTCAGCTATTAATCAAGAAACCATTTTTTAAAAAATAGAAAGCATCAGATATGCTAGATTTAGAGAATGCTTGCTTTTAATTCTGCACAATTATTCGTTACCTATGTAAATATCTTTAGTTTCTCTTGAAGGGGGCACATTTTGGTGAGCAAAGCTGTTAAATAAACCATCAGCAATGTAATTAGTCAGATTTTAGAGAACATTTCTGACCCATTATACTAAGACTTGCAATGAGTTTTCAGGTGACATATTTGACAGAGCAACAAGAGGAATGTGCTAGCTGAGAAGGGCCTGACACTCCTAATATTCCTTTCCCATGGAAGGTTTTGCAGAAAATACATGCCTAAAGTTCCTGCAATGAAATGACAGCATTTAAAATATTTCATATTCTTCCTTATTCTGATCCCTTTATGCAGATGATCATGAACTGAAATGAACTGGTGGAGGAGGCAAGCTTAATCTTATACCTGATCTATATCCAGCCAAAAAGGGAATTAGCATGGGCAGCTCAGTCAGATTTGGGTTAGGCTCTTCATTTGCACTCGGCTTGGACTGAAACAGGTGATGGGCCTGGTTTGGGGAAATGGGTATAATTTTACTGACACTTCTTTAGTCCACTCTTTTCCAGGAGGTAAACCAGAAAGTCTCCATTAACGTCCATCTGTGATTATTTGTCTGCACCTGGTGTCACGATTGTGAAAGGACACCCTTCATGATGCTCAGGAGCATCTAAATGTAGATGCTCTCCCAGTCATGAATTAAAATTCTAATTTCTGTTTCAGACATGGGGGGGGGGGAATGTATCCTATAACGTTTTTGCAAGACTAGTGATAGAGAAAGTTGCACCCAAGGAATGGCTTCTAGGACATTTATTACAATTGTTGTGCTGAATTTTGCCTGGAGATTTCATTAGCTATGATGACCTGCATTGGATAGCTTTCTCACACAATTGTCTCTGTTGAGTGAAAGAAGATATTTTTAAAAATCATAAGTTCAGTGCTTCACGATGGATTTTACCAGAACTAACAGCATACCTTCAGGTGCAAACTCTGGGGTTTTATTTTCAACTTCCAAAAACAAAACAAAAAAACCTCAGCTTTAAGGTATGCTTTTAATGACACAAAAAAGAATGTGAGGGTATATGAAAATGATTGCCTTCCCTCCACAGAAGTCCAATGCAAAGGGACTTGCATTGTGCCACTAGTACAGTAAGGAGTCTGTTTTGCCAGTTCCCCCCTCTCATGGCAGACACCACCCGCACACTATTTGTAAGGGTCCCCTGACCCAGAAACATAATTGGGGGGTCAGTGGGCTGGAGCAACCAGGGGC
>NW_015167588.1:343687-351790 GCF_001447785.1 Gekko japonicus | reverse complement strand
TAGGGAAAGGCCTATGATGTGACCTCCACTCCGCTCATAGTACTTTGGATCCAATCTAATTTTACCATTGTAGCTGGGCATGTTTCAGTGAATTTCTTCTGAAATTTGGACAGCTTGTTCACCTTACTTTCCTTTCCTTACTAAATAAATTCTTGATGCCATATTTGACAGGGCAAATCTTATCGCTTTTATAAAGGATATCAATTTTTATGCCTTTCATAGTAGAACACTGAAAATCCAGGACAGCTGAACTATGGAGCTACTCCCATGGCTCAGTAAACCAGCCACAACAAAAACTCTCAGCTACAGTGATGCATTTAAATTATTTATAAATAATTTGGAAAATTGCAGTTATGTTCTTAATACTTTAGAGGGGGGAAGTGAATGCATAATTATAATTAAGCTTAATTAAAGTGGCTGCAATAATACTCATAGGGAAATCTAGTAATAGGACGTTTGTTAAAATCACAAGGAAACATTTGTTGCGTTCAAAATATAACAGCTGTAAGGGAAGGAATGAGGTTCTTTCCTCAATCTGTTTATTAATCAACAGAGACATGGGTTTTCAAAGGAGCTTAATTTCTCAGGGGATTATCTTGTCCTGAGTCACTGGAGCTGGTGTAAATTATCCTGAGCAGTAGCAGATGATTAACACTGAAGAGAATACACAGCAGAAAAAAACTGCAACTTTATGAAACAATATCTACTAAACAAAAGTTCCAGAAATAGTTTGTACTGATTTTTCCCCCTCAGATGTCCATTATCTATGCCTTAATATGCAGAAACTGTGGCTTTTCAGACACACTTTCCCCCTTAAATTACATTTTCCTGTAGGCCAGAGGGCTGTCTGGACATCAGGAATAACCCCTTCATAGGCATCTTGCTGCAGAAATAAATCTCAGGCGTTAGAAGGCAGCTTTGAGCCCTCAATTACCTTTGCTAGACAATTTAATCAAAGTAATGAATTAGCATTTTCTAGTTGCTAGGGAATGGCACCTCTGAACATCTGACAAGGAAGAGCACTACAAGTTGCTGTCTGAGACAAGAGAGATATTAGGAAAAGGTTAATCTGATTCCATCCATTTTCCATTAAAAGGTGAAACTATTTGTACTATCTTGTCCAACAACAATAATTCAGGCATTGCTCTGGATGGGCCTTTTGAGAGTCAGTACTTTGTTGTCTCTAATTATCCAATAAATGTATAAGCAAGTTAGTATCCAAGTGCAATTTCATTCTCTTTGCAAATAAAAGTGGACTCAGTCACAGGCTGAGTCACTATTTAATCGAGGTGTCACACTGATAAGCCCACTGGCAATTAATGTATTTTTTCAGCTAACAGTTCACTGATTTTTTTGTTTAATACTACTTAATCAGAGAACACGCGGAAAAGAAGCCACATGATCACAACAACGTGCCACTGTAATCAATAATTTTAATAAATTCTTGCACGTTGCAAAATTGCTATCAAACAAATCTTTTATTTTGTTATTACAGCAAGCGATAAAACTTTGAGGTATGAAACATTCTGAAGTTCTCTTCCATCCTTCTCTGTGCTGCTTGTCATAGCACAGCCTATGATCCAATCCTTGGGATGCAAGATTATCAACTTCCTACTCCATCAGACACTTTATTAATCTTTAAAATCTTTCTTAAGGAATTAAAATGTAAAAAAAAAAGATTTTGTACAGTGATTCCTTAGCAACACTATACCTTTCCATTCTAAATAACTCCTTTGTGTTTTCACACAAAGCCATGCAGAGAAAAGAACCCTACACTTGTATGTCACTGTGCTTAGGATCAGGTATTTCTGCCCAGAAGTACACTCTGACTTTTGCATCTGCATTAGGATGGTTCCTGATCCTATTTCTCTTCTACTCTACTAGCTCCTAGTGCCAAGTTGTAGGATTGTCCAGAAACTAACTGTAGACTCAGTGCTAAGATTTACAAGGTAGCTTTATTTTTTAAAACTGACTCCAGCTGTTATATCAAAACAGTGATATAATGTGAAATTGCTTCTGGAGGCAAACGCTGCTGGTGTAGTGTGTCAGGGTATGACTAGATATGTTTTGAATTCGTTTGCTGAAGCCAGAGATCTGTAATGTTTTTGTTCAGAAAATTAGTTGGAATTCAGATAGCAAACATTTAGTGTACCCAAGCAGAAGCAAGTAGAGATCATTAAAGAAATACAGAAATAGTGGAAGGGAAGTAACTATTTTTTTTTTTTAAATTAACTTCAGGGAGGCAGGTTATCCATAGGTATACCAGAGCACCCTATTGATAATTGACTACAGAGACTAATTGCTGAACTAGGAGAAACCCCATATTTAGTACTATGTGACAAAATATTTAGTTACATATTTTAAAAGGTGTATCCCACCCAAAGGTTCTAAAAGCAGCTTACAAGAAAATTAATATGAAGACCCATCCCAAACTATAAAACTGATTTTAAAAAGCCAGTGTGGTATAACAGGAGAGAGGAAAATGGGTTCAGTAACATATTAAAGACAAAAAAATTTCCAGAACATAAGCTGTATTAGAACAGGACCTGGGTATATACTAGGCTGATTCAAGGGTATAAGCTTCTGTGACTCAAAGCTCACTTCAGCACTTCTGACAAAGTGGGCTTTGGCTCACAAAAGCTTATACCCTGGAAAATTTTGTTGATCTTAATGATGCAAACTGGAAAAAATGTACATTGCTTTACCTTGAAGAGAGATTCAATGCAGGAGGAGGAGAGGCTGACTCAGGCTGAAGATTCCTGGAGTAGTAGTACAAAACTAAAACCAACTAAGAAGTAGGGGGTCCAAGCAATGAACAAAGATCAAGGAGCCAGAGGAGCAGGATCAATGATTCAGTAAAGAATGTGAAGGTCCAGCAAACAAGCTTTGGTGAAGGAGACTCAAGTACAGAACCAATCACAGAACCAAAGCTGGAGGGAGGTGAAATCCTGTGACTTCAATGGAAGAAGATCCAGGAGCAGAACCAGCTACAAAGTGTAGGAGGTTACTGTGCCCTTTTATGGGTTTGGAAGGATGAGGCACAGGAAAATGCACGGGATACAGCAGAACAACTCAGGTGGGGTTACCAGACCAGTGGACCTGTTGTAGCCAGTCCAACTAAGGCTGAGTAGCTGCATTATGATATTCCTAGGATGTGGGATTGCACTGCAGGTGTAGGCTCTATCATAAGGAGGGTTTTATGGCCTCAGGTTACTGTCCAGCAAACTTGTGTTGATTAGTCCTGACTGTTGGTGTGAAGAAGATCTTTCAGGAGGCTATAAACAAGAGGCCTTTAGATGTTATCACAACAGTTTTAGTCTCTGAGAAGCATAAGTATTAGTGTAATACCTTATAAATTGAAAAGTGAACTCAAGTTTGAGTTTTGTTCTTTTGCTGTTTTCAGGAAGTAATACATTAGAATATACATACACAATGTTCTTATATTGTATAGTGTAAGGGCTGGATTCATTGTGTTGGTGTATAATAGATGTTTTAAAAAAGGAAAGAATTGCACAGTAGTTTTTTGTGTTTTTTTTTAATCCTGCCTGCAATATTCATGTTTTCAGAGAGCACCTAGAAAATATGCATGAAGGTCAATGTCTTTCCCTGATGTTGCCTCCTAGTACTAATATTCAGAGGGTTGTTGCTTCTGAATATGGAGGCTCTCTTTATTCAACATGGCTAGTATCCATTTATGGAACTTTCCTTGCAGGGGTTTCCTGCAGAAGGCAATCCCACTGGTTAGTAATGCATCAAGATGGGGTTTACACACAGATAGAGGAAATATCCTCCCAGAGAGTCACTTCAAGTAAAAACAGCCCATCATGGAAAGGTAAATCAGGCCTTTCCTACAAGAGGCAGCAGATACCTTAACTTGAAAGCAGTCTCTCTCTTCCCTTTACCCACAACACTCACACAGGCATGGGCTCTCATCCAAGGCAGGTGTGATAGACTATACTTTCAAGAAGATTAGAAGTGCTTTATACATAAAAAATACACGGTAGCAAAAAGTAATAAATATAACTGAACAATGTTTGAAGTCAACAAAATAATTAAAAAACCCAAAAATGTAAAATGGAACCCCTGAAATTTTTGTATTTATGTTTTTTTATTTTGTGTGTATGTGTTATAAAATACAATAAAAATTTTTTTAAAGGAAATTCCTAATTTGTCCTGGATCCAGAAGAACATCTTTGTGTGCAGAAGGATTTCTGCCTACTGAATGCGACTTTCTCTTCCCCTGAAGCCCAATATAACTTTGCAAAATGCTGCTCCTGGAGTACCTCTGGGAACAACATTTGGGGGGCATTTGGGACTACAGCAGGAAAGGGAGGTAAGAAAGTCAAACTCCATGAAGGGAAATTCTTCTATCCACCTATATGCCCGTGTGACGGACTGCACTTTTTAAAAAACTTAGAAGTGCTGCACAAACAGCTGAAGGACTGTGAAGGTTAATTCTTCACAGAGCCTTGAATGGCAGGCTGCTCCAAGCAATCTGATTGGTTGGCAACAGCTGAGCAAAAAAAGTCTTGAGAGAGCTGCATGCTGAGGAGAGATTCAGTCAGATTTCTGCCTTGACTGAATTCAGCCTCTTAACATAAAGATTTTAAGTAACTGTGAATAATTTAAGAAAACCCCATTAGCCTGAAATACAAGAACTAAACTCTGTGCATATAGTGATTTCACCTCAGAGTTATATATAATGATTTACATCAGAAATTTCAGCCCCTGATTTCACCTGACCTTTCCCTTCTGTTAAATAAAATATTTTGTTATTTTTGAATTTCAAAATGCCTTGAGTGACATTTAAGCTGTTTAAGTTAAAGCAGGCTCCTGATCCTTCCCTCGGGATCCTGGCCTGAGCCAAAATATACTGTGAAAGGGTGGGACAGCCAGAGATCTTCAGCAAAGAAGGAAACACATTACTAGGGTGACTCAGTCAGTAAAGGGATGGGAGGAAAAATCTTGCCTCTGAGGGAGGGAAGTAGACAGGGGTATCATAGCAGGGTTTATTCAGAGGCAAGTGACATACAAGAAGCAATCCCTCCACAAACTCGCAGATTGAACTAGAGAGACAGATATACATAGAGGCAATGTATTACTTAAATGAACTTAGGTGTTATGGATGACTGAAGTGTGGACTGCCCAGGCAGGGTGACCTCCTCTGAAGCAAAGAGGTGACCCCTTGTTTTTCAGCTAACAACTGACCTTCAGTTGATATAAGCCTGCCCTTTCTGCTGTCTGCAGCTTGTGCTTGTGATACTCTGTTTCTGAGAGAGAGAAAGGCATTTTGCTTTCTTGGAAAGACAGAGAAAGGTCCATTGAAGATAAAATGGCTCCATTTTGGACAAAAGGAAAAGTCCTGCAAAATGCAGAGTTGGTTTTCATTTCTAACAGTCCTATCTTCCATCAATGTGTCTAACCCCCTTCTAAACCCATCCATGTTCATGGTTATCATTACATAATTATACATTATGGAAATATCTGTATCACCAAAATTGAAAAGTTTGGGCTTCAGAACTGCTCAAGGGATGAAGCATTGGTTCACCCATGCGACTCAGTTGCTTATTTCCTCCACACAATGCCTTCCAAATACAAGACTGCACAGAAAGAACCATAGGGAAGTCCGAACATTATAGCAAAAGTGTTCAGGAAGCCAGGCTTGCAGTCCAGTTAAGAGCTCTTTTTTCCTGAGTAACAATAATTTAGAAGTTCAACATATTTTTCCCTATATCTGGTACTGGCTATACATATGAGAACAATATTCACATATTTATTTATTTGGGGGGGTTTAGTCACTGCTCACCCGAAGAGTCTCCTGTTGACTACAACACTTCAACAATATCATAACAGACAAGTTAAAAACCAATAAAATCAGATAATACATATAAAATATTGAGATATAGAAGTCCACACCATAGCATTATCAAACTCACCAAAGATTATCTGGTTAACTTCCAAGGGCCCTGACCTGGATAGCCCAGGCTAGCTTGATCTCATCAGATCTCAGAAGTCAAGCAGCATCAGCCCTGGTCAGTTTTCTGATGGACCACAGAGGAAGTCCTGAGTCGTGACACAGAGGCAGGCAATGGCCAATTGCCTCTGAATGTCTCTTGCCCTGAAAACCCTACAGGGTCACCATAAGAAAAAGAAGAAGAGATTGGATTTATACCCCGCCCTTCACTTGGAGTCTCAGAGCAGCTTACAGTCCCTTTCCCTTCCTCTCCCCACAACAGACACCTTGTGAGATAGGTGGGGCTGAGAGAGCTCTCTCGAGAACTGCCCTTGAGAGAACAGCTCTGAAAGAACTTATGACTGACTCAAGGTCACACCAGCAGCTGCACGTGAAGGAGTGGGAAATCAAATCTGGTTCTCTCCCAGATTAGAGTCCACGTTCAAGCTGTGACTTGATGGCCCTTTCCATCACCAACCTCCAAAAGCCAACCTGAATAATTTGGCCTTTGAAGCCCTGCAGAAACTAAGCAAGTCCCATAATGCACAGGTGCCATCAGAGAGTTCATTCCACAGGGTAGGGGCCATCACTGAGAAAGCCTTCCCCTAGCTAACCAGACTACTGAAGCATGGAAATATAAGCATCAGCTTATCATGCTAGGCTGGCGCAGCGTGGCCTAGGTGATGCTAACTAAGCATTAAAACAATTTTGAAAACAGAGGGGAAAACATGTACACAATTCTACATGCATACTATAAGGGCACTTTGGCCCAAGAACATGATTAACATTCCAAACTAATGATCCAAGAATGAAGCACAGACAGAGTTCACAACACACATTGACGAGGCTTGATAAAGGAAATATGTGACTGGCCTTATATTATTTGCAACAAAAGAAAGGTGCAAGTTAATTAGACATATGTGTTTATTCACCAGTCCTGACTAGTTGTCCTTCACGAATATCCTTTAAGCCACTCTTGTATCTATAAGCTAGTAATCAAATTGGCATATCAGCCTGTAATTCTAGTGTAACATCAAGGCTTGCCTCCTGGCTTACACGGGTACAGCAGTTAGTGCAGAGAAGTAATAACTTCTTTGTTTTTAACCATCTCGCAAGAGCAAAATTGGTGTACTGAATCTGAAAGACGTTGCAATTTATACTATTAGCTTAAATAAAATAAGCTTTGCAAGAACTGAACAATTTCATCATAGCCAAGAGTTCCACACTTTTTCATCTTAATTTAACACAAGTAACATAAATGGAAATAGCTGCACCTATACAAAAGCTCATTCCATTGAAATAATGAGACTCAATCCCCAAAACACACCTAGGCAGTGTGCTCAATCAGCCTCACAGTTTACTGGAATTTTTTAAAAAGTACTACATCATGCACAAATAGACAATTGAAATATGGTGATGACTCTCACAGTTATGTGAGTGCTTTGGCTTTTAATATATCTCTAGGGATCAGAAGGAATCCGATGGTATCACTGAACATTGCGTTTCATGTTTTGCCTTCAGTGCAAGCCTTGGGGTAAATAGGTCAAGAAAAATGCTCCACTTTTAGACTTTTACATTTTGACAGGTTATCTGTCCAGGAAGTTTCATTACAGAAGCATAACACTGAATGATAGATTTCTGTTTTGTAGCTTTTTGCTTTAACTGGAACATTGGAAATACAGGCAAAAAATGCAAATCTATGCGATAGTTTGTGACCATTACCCACAACCTCTCATGCTTAACAACAAGTACCTTAAAAGAAAGAAGTCTTTCTATAATAGTAACAAGCAGGGAACCCGCACAGGCTTGTGTGGGGCATCTCATTCTCCCTACCCAACTGTTTCCTTTTTCCTTTCCCCAAAGGCCTCTTCCCCTTTCTTGCTCCTTTTGCTGCTTTCCCACCCATCAGCCAACATACCTTTATCTCCCTCCCTGTCTTCAGCGTTCCCTCCTTCCCTCCCCCTGGCATCCTCCCCCTGGGAAAAAAATGGCTCTATTGTACGGTGCGAGCCACTGGACTGTGTCCAGTTGTGTGATGCCAGCCACTGAGTCCAGCTGCATAGTGCTGGCCACAGGGCCTGGGCCAGTTGTGTGGTGCCAGCCTGCAATGACTTACATGGGGCACTTCATTTCCCCCAGGATCTCCTTCA
>NW_015167588.1:338792-343642 GCF_001447785.1 Gekko japonicus | reverse complement strand
CCCTCCTCCCAGCAACCCCCATAACCTCACCTGTCTGCTACCTTCTCTCCTTCCCATCCACCCACCATCCTACCTTTTGGTTTCTGTTAGTAAAAAGCAGGGGGAAAGCTGCTTTGGCTCCCCACTTGGAAGGAAGGTGGAGTATAAATATATTGACTATTTATTTACTTCAGTTATCTTTCATCTTTCTCCCAAGGGGGAGCCAAAACAGCTTACATCACTCTTGTCTCCTCTATTTTATCCTTACAACAACCACGTACGGTAAGTTAGGCTGAGAATGCATCACTGGTCCAAGGTCCCCCAGTGAGCTTCCACAGTAGACTGGGGATTTGAACCTTGGTCTCCCAGATTCTAGTCTAAAACTCTAACCACTATACCACACTGGCTTTTGTGAGGTGGCTGCTTTTGAACAGTAGCAGGTAGCCAAGCCTGGGTGAGTCAGCAAGTCAAGTGATCGCAAGTAACGTGGTGGTTGCTGCCAGGCTGACGCCACAAGTCCTCCCTTGAAGGAGAAGAGATTGGATTTATACCCTGCCCTTCACTCAGGGTCTCAGAGCGGCTTACAATCTCCTTCCCTTCCTCTCCCCACAACCGACACCCTGTGAGGTGGGAGGGCTGTGAGAGCTCTGACAGAACTGCTCTTGAGAGAACAGCTCTGAGAGAACTGTGACTGACCCAAGGTCACTCAGCGGCTGCATGTGGAGGAATGAGGAATCAAGCCCAGTTCCTCAGATTAGAGTCCGCTGTTCTTAACCACTACACCAAACTGGCCAAAACAGCCCTAGAAAAGGCCGTTATCCCTCCCCCTGCCTTTTACTAACAGAAACTAAACCCTGAAGGCTGGAAATACGGCTGTGACTGCCCCTAGCAAAGGCCACTGAGGGCATTCACTTCTTCAAGATACAAGGACTGCTTCTATTATTTTTTGTGAGGTTAACTCTCCCAATGTGGGGTGGGGGGGTTGGAGGGGAGTGGTTTTTTGGTGTGTTTTGGGGTTTTTTTTAGATTTCTGATTTTTCTTCAAACCTGGGGCATTTTTCAGGTTTGTCTATTTATCTTACTTATATGTTCATGGCTCCAGTCTCCAGATATAAGAATCCACAGATTTGGCCATGCTGCAAATTTAGATATATTGATGATGGAACTGTGTCCAATGTAAATGTGGTTTGATTAGTTGTACTTGAGGTATTTCCAGTTTCTTCCTTTAGCTACACAGTCTGCCAGTTTTCTGAGCTGTATTCCAGAGAAAAGAGCAGCAAAAGAGAAAACTACAGATGCAAAAACTAAGAGTGATTACTTTTGATCTTTAACAAAAGAAAACCCCAGGGGTTCCCCACTCAAACTATTACAAGTCAATTTTTATTTCAAGCTTGTGTTTACATTTTTGTTTAATCAAAGGCAATTTGCAAATGAAAGGATTCAGTGAATGAGGACAAGAGCCCAGAAGCAAGTAATGTTTTCTTACAAGCATATAAATCTAAAGTAGATCAGGACTCTGCTTATTGAGGGGGCAGGACTTTGTTCTTTTGGAGGTAACAAATCAATACGAACAAGTACATGTTTTGAAAAAGAAAGAGACATTTGAGCACCACACTTAGTTCAATACATCATAGATGTACTCTGATGCTGCCATATGAAACCCTATTCATTTTAGTTAGTAGTTGGCAACCGCAAATCTACCCCTTAGAGGGATACCACCAGGCACCCCTCCCTCAGTTGTCAGCCTAGAGGCAAAATAAGGACTGAGAGGATTGGTATCTGTCATTAGTGATGCCACAAAATACTTATAATGGCAGTTTCCTCTAATAAATGCACGGTCTCTTAGTCGGTCACCTGTGCTCTCAAATATTAATCTTCACACAATTTAACACAAGATGTATTTTGAGTCTATGTGCTGTTTGGTGTCTGTGCAGTCAGCAGCACTCCTCATTCATCACACTGGGCTGTCAGCCACTATTCACAATTGGTGCCTTGGCAGAAGTTATCTGATTGTTTAACCCCTTACAGTCTCAAGAAACCGCCTGGGAAAATCCTTCTTTCTGAAAGACTTGATCATCCAGCAGATGGGAGTCCAATTTACAAAACTGTATCTAGAGTCCAGTATGATTCGAGGCATCATGTGAATGTTATATGTCTGCCTTATAACAATACTTTGCTTAAGTTCCTTGCTTGGCCTTTTTAATTAAATGGTGATTAATGTAATCGTCCCAAGTCTCTGAGTATTGAAAATAGTGAGATGAAAGAGGAAAGTAATTTACAGAACAAGACCTATTTTGGCTCTGTCTAGAGACCAAAGTAATGATCCTCACCTTTATGGCCAGAAACCGCATGTATGCCCCAGGGGCAAGTATACACATACACAGACTATTTGTGATCTTACTTTATTACCCTTGATAAAAAGTGAACTTTTACTGTGTGCTCAAGGATACCACTTGTAATTGATCATCAAGTTATGATTCAAGTGGAGGAGATTCTGCCAATCAGTACTACTTATTAGTACGAGCTAGCCATCCCCATTTGGGGCATGGCCAATAATAACAATATCCCAGCTGGGATCCAAGCAAGTGTCTGGCCAAACGCCTCCAGGAATCTTACAAGCAGGCCATGAAGCAAGCAGCCAAAAAGTGCATTGAATTTATACAGTCTGGTTGTGTTTGGGGTTTTCCCCCCCCCTTCATTCTGCTGAATTCATCCATCTGCTGCTGGTATCAAGGACTGTAAACAGTTCTGCTCCCACTAACTTACTGAAAATGCCCTCAATGTATCTTCAGATATCTGTGCAAAGTACATGTAGCAATTAGATATGAGTAGGAATATTCTTCTTATGTAGTTATAACATAATTATGTGATTAATCAGGTGCACAGCATGATAGCTACACTCCTAGGAGGTATTTCTTCTCCTTCAAAGACTGAATGCAGTGATTAAGTATGTAAGGGTGACATTTTCAAAAGGTAGCTTCTTGATATAGGGCTTACTATCTACTGAAAATCAAATGGCTTGGCAACCTCCCACAACATTCCTATGCACATTTAAATGAAAGAAAGCTCCACTGAGCTCAGTAGGATTTATTTCAAAGTAGACACATATAAACTGCATTCCTTTCAAAAGAGGAAAAAAAGATTAGCTTTCTATGGCTATAATTAAACAGCCATTTAAAGACATTGACTTCAGAGTAGACTCACTGAAATCAGTTATAATGCCATTCAGTAACCGTTTCAGTCTACTTCTCTAAGCATACTTACTTGAAAGCCCCAGTGAAAGTAGCATACAGTCTTCTTTAGTGTTACAGTCTGTATGGGATTCCATTGATTAGGGGTGTGCACTTAAAAAAATGCTGCATTATTTCAGATCCAGACTACAGGTAGGGCACACCTTCTTCATAATACTGAACTTTCAGGGGTGTCCTTACTAGTTCAGGAGTCCAATTTGAGGATTTTTATATCAGAACAGTTGCTTGATGGTATCTGGTCCTTTTAAAATTTAAAGCACTATTATTTCTTTGACAGTAGGTCTGGGGCCAGGCCTTTTGAAAGCAGAGGTGTAACAAGGGCAAGGCAAGTGAGGTACTTGCCTTGGGCACACAAAGCTGAGGGGCACAAAAAGAGTATATCATCACTAAAATAAATGCTGTGTTATTATTACTGTTGTTATTTATGGTTTTACCTTTTAATCAAAATTACTATGGGAGTATATGGGGAACATTTTATATCTTTGCCTTGGGCACAAAATTAGCTAGTTATTGCTCTATTTGAAAGTCTGTTTGAAAGTGAGAGAACACGCCGCCAAACTGCTGAGCTGACAGCTGATACCCAAACCTCCCCCATCCCTTTAAATTTTAAAACAAAAGGAAGAACCAAACTGGCCTGGCCCTGAATTTACATGGCACTGCTCTGAGGGCAGCTCTAGAGCTAGGTTTTGGACCTTCCCTTTCACCTCCATCTCACACTACCAGCCTCAGTAGTGGCCAAGCCCATCTTGACTGCATGAAAATGGCAGGCCAGCTTTTGGGCCGGCTCCTGGAGCCCTACAAGGTTTGCCAGCGCAGCCAAGGCAGCAGAAATGCAGAGGCTACCCTGACTGCCAGGAAGTGGCAGGTGGGCTCTTGGAGTTCTGCGAGGCTTGGCCGCCCAGCAGAAATCTTTCTCTTTTCCTGCTCATCTATATATCTAATACCGAAAGGCGCCCCCTGCGTGCAGATATCTAAATCCGCACATTGGGGGCACCTGGGGGGCGGGGAGATTTTTGTGCACATTTGGGGCGATCCCCAGGTGTGCACAAAAATCTCAAAAGTTGGAAAAAATATTGGGGGGATACTTAAATCCCCCCAAAACTAACAGAGCGTCCCCTACGCATGCGCAGGGAACGCTCTGTGAACTGCCTCGCCGCCGCCGCTACAGAGAGAGGGAGAGCAGGGAGACCGGCGAGCCCCGGTGGCGGAGACAGGAGCCGGGGGGGACCAGAGCCGTTGGGGAGAGCGGCGAGGCCTCGCCACCACTGCCACCACAGGGGACGGGAGGGCAGCAAAAGGCTTGGCTGCTGGGCAGGCGGGGACCGGCGAGGCCCAGCAGCTACAAACCGCTCGGGCCTCGCTTTGGAGCGGTGGCGGGGGGCAGGCAAGGCCCAGGGGAGAAGGGACAGGTGAGGCACGGCACGGGGGATGGAGTGGAGGAGCCGGGGGAGCCGGGGGGGGAAGAGGAGATTGGTGGGGCCCAGCGACTAGCAGCTGCTCGGGCCTCGCCGTCCGAACCAGGGTGGGGTGGGGAAGACCGGGAAAGCGGGGGAAGAAATTAGCGAGGCTCGGTGGCTGGCAGCTGCTTGGGCCTCGCCATCTGAGCAGGTGGAGGAGACC